>NW_019944296.1:0-21111 GCF_002910315.2 Salvelinus sp. IW2-2015 | reverse complement strand
GGCTAGAGAGAGAGATAGATGGAGGCTAGAAAGTGAGAGAGAGGAGTAGAGAGAGAGAGAAGAGAGAGAGGAGAGACGAGAAGTAGATGTTCACTTCAGGGTGGCTGGTCCGACAGACAAGGTTACTTGGAGTGGAGTAAGGAGGGATGGGTTGTCTGAGTCAGACTGGTCATCGTGGTGCGTCGTCAAAGAATCATGTCTCATCCACCTGGCAGCCTCCCATCTGTGCACCACACACAACAGACACACACTTCCCACTGCCATTTGCCTGCTGCCACTGGCCCTGGCTGATTTGCGTGACAGTACATGCCGAGATGACAGCAAGCAGGACACAGGGTAGGACAAGGGGAGACAGTGCCAAAAACTGGGTCTCTGTTAGGAAGTCAATGCCAAAATGGTATTTAGGCATGGGATTGTTGTGGTGGTGTTGCGTCGATAATATGTGTGTGCTGTGTCCTATTGTGTTGTTTGTGGTGTGTGTGTGTGTGCGTAGATGTGTGTGTGTGTGGTAAATGTGTGTGTGTGTGAGCATTGCCCTGTAACAATAGTTTTTACTTTATAGCGTGTGGTGTGTGGTGTGTGTGTGTGTGTGTGTGTGTGTGTGTGTGTGTGCTATGTGTGTGTGTGTGTGTGTGGTCGGTTGTGTGTAGTGTGTGTGGTTGTGTGTGTGGTGTGTGTGTAGTGTCTTTTGGTTGGTTTTGCGCTGTTTGTTTTTGGTTTTTGCCTGGCTGCGTGTGTGTCGTGATCTATTGTGTTGCGTGTGTGTTGCTCTTGAATCTTCCTTCCACAATATCACTGAAGCATTTAGTAACAGCGTTGCCTCATCACCCTAAATAACAGGTCAGGTCACACAGAAAGTGACATTATACAACAGTTAGTTTTAACCACAGTCTGTCACGCAACAATGCTATCAACATAATATACACACAGTCGTGCTCTTTACTATCAAACTCACACACAGTCATACTCTTTACTATCAATCTCACAACAGTTTTGATTAGATMTATAATMTATTGCTCTCACATGCTCATTTTTGTCCTTTAAGAACCAATGATGTGCTACCTTTTTGTAACATTTTCTGGCAATGCTCACATCTTTTCTGACGAATCTAGGAGTTATAACACCAGGTCAGTTGCTCGGCAACAACACAGCTGCTTGCACCATGCTGCCAGTCATGAGATGGAACAAACCTAGACTACAGTATTTAGCTAGCTATATGGTGGTGTTCAAGCTGAGGTTAATCAATAAACGCATGCAGATATTTTGATTAGCTAGGTAGCTAACTAGCTAACGTTACCTAGCTAACGTTAGCTTGCTTCTACGAATTGCAGCAGCTAGCCTCCGTAGCTAGCTAACACCAGTCATCAGAAAGCTATGAAGCTAAAGAACAGGCAAATAAAGGTAGCTCGCCAATAAATGTGCTATTTTTTGTTGTTGATTACCTAGATAGCTAGCTACCTGACTACTTAACAAACGTAACTTTATAGCAGTCAGATGAGAGCTAATGTTGAGTAACTATCTAACCAACAAACAGGCTACCTAACTATATTTTGCCAAGTTTTGTTTTTCATAGAAGGTTGAAGTCATCGTGAGTAAACTGCTGATCTAGAGACTTGCGTGTAATCGAGCACAAACATGCACAGATAAGATAGCGAACGTCCTTGGCTGCTATGATATCTAGGTCATTTGTAGCTGAAGTTTTGTATTCGAGAGTTTAGAGCACATATCCAAATTCAGATTGGTAAATATGCCTATCATTTCTTTGAAGAGTTTTGTAATTGTCTCATGACTTTGTATTTTGCAGGTGTTTCTCAGCAGTTTGTCATTTGTTGCAGTGTTTGTATCAGGAGCTATCAAAATGGCTCTTGACGATCCACAGGCTGATGCAGGCTTTCTTGTTCAACCTCAGTGCTACCAGACCTGATTCCACTACTCAGCTGGAGACCGTGAATAGTAGAATCAGGCGTGGCTTGAACAAGAAAGCCTGCATAAACATGTAGCTTGTCAAGAGCCATTGTGGCCAACTCTTAATTGTATTTACATATGTGGAACTCCTTCAAGACTGTTGGAAAAGCATTCCAGGTGAAGCTGGTTGAGAGAATGCCAAGAGTGTGCAAAGCTGTCATCAAGGCAAAAATTATTTTTGATTTGGTTTAACACTTTTATGGTTACTACATTGATTCCATACGTGTTATTTCATAATTTGATGTCTTAACTATTGTTCTACAAAATGTAAGAAAATTAGTAAAAATAAAGAAAAACCCTTGGAATGGGTAAATTATTAATGGGATTCAATTTAGATGGGGCTTGGTTCATAACCATCTGTGCTCCGGCTACAGTTACACTACAGTCCTTGTTCATGACCAAACTGTTGCTCTCAGTACCAGTACACTACAGTCCTTGTCGATGACCCCCCAACTGGTGCTCTCGGGACAGTACACCCCAGTCCTTGGTTCATGACCAACTGTGCTTTCTCAGTACGTAACACTACAGTTCCTTGGTCATGACCAGACTTGCTCTCAGTACATTACCACTTACAGTCCTTGGCTTTCATAACCATCTTGCTCTCAGTACAGTACCACTACGTCTTGGCTTCATGACCAAACTGTGCTTCTCATACAGTACACTACGATTCCTTGTCGATGACCAACTGTGCTCTCAGTACAGTACACACCCCATCCTTGGTTCATACCAACTTCTCTCAGTACAGTACACTACCATCCTTGCTCATGACAACTGGCTCTCCTAAACATACACCACAGTCCTTGTTCATAACCATCTGTGCTTCTCAGTACAGTACCGACTACAGTCCCTGGTTCATGACCAACTGTTCTCTCAGTACATACACTACAGTCCTTGGTTCATGACCAACTGTGCTCTCAGTACAGTTTACACTACAGTCCTGGTCATGACCCAACTGTCTCTCCAGTACAGTACACCACAGTCCTACAGTCCTTGTTCATGACCAACTGTCTGACGTTTCTCAGTACAGTACACTACAGTCCTTGGTTCATGACCAACCTGCTGTCTCAGTACAGTACACCCCAGTCCTTGGTCATGACCAACTGTGCTCTCAGTACAGGACACTACAGTCCTTGTTCATGACCAACTGCTGCTCTCAGTACAGTACACACAATCCCTTGGTTCATTGACCAACTTGCTCTCAGTACAGTACACTACAGCCTTTCATGACCAACTGTTCTCGAGTACAGTACACTACAGTCTGCGTCAGACCAACTGTTCTCTCAGTACAAGTACACACAGTCCTTTGGTTCATGACCAACTGCTGCTCTCAGTACAGTACACTACAGTTCCCTGAGTTCATCAGACACAAAACTGTTCTCTCAGTACAGTACACTTACAGTCCGTGGTTCATGACCAACTTTGCTCTCAGTACAGTACACTTACAGTCCCTTGGTTCATGAAACCAACTGTGCTCTCAGTACCAGTACACACCCGTCCTTGGTGTCTGACCAACTGTGCTCTCAGTACAGTACACTACATCCTTGGTTCATGACCAACTGGCTCTCAGTACAGTACACCCCAGTCCTTGGTTCATGACCAACTGTGCTCTCAGTACAGACACTACAGTCCTGGCTTCATGAGCCAATCTGTCTCTCAGTACCAGTACCTACAGTCCCTTGGTTCATGACCAACTGTTCTTCTCAGTACAGTACACTACAGTCCTTGGTTCATGACATACGGTGCTCTCAGTACAGCTACACTACAGCCCTGGTTCATGACCAACTGTCTCTTCAGTACAGCTTACACTACAGTCCTTGGTTCATGACCAAAACTGTGCTCTCAGTACAGTACACTACAGTCCTTGGTTCATGACCAACCTTGCTCTCAGTACAGTACACCCCAGTCCCTGTTCATGACCAACTGTGCTCTCAGTACAGTACACTACAGTCCTTGGTTCCATGACCAACTGTGCTCTCAGTACATACACCCCAGTCCTTGGTTCATGACCAACTGTTGCTCTCATAACGTACACTACAGTCCTTGGTTCATGCACCATCTGTGCTCTCAGTACAGTACACTACGGTCCTTGGTTCATGACCAACTGTGCTCTCAGTACAGTACACTACAGTCCTGTGGTTCATGACCATCTGTGCTCTCAGTACGAACCACTACAGTCTTGGCTCGTCATGGCCAACTGTGCCTCTGGTACACTACACTGCTTTCAGTACCCTGAATTCTTGCTGATACAGAGCGTTGATAGATTGAACTATTCCATATGAGAAGTCCCTCTTGACTTTTTTACTGAGCTTATAATAACTGCCGCTGTTAAACATACAAGTACCAAACGGCTGTTAGCGCTTCGACCGCCAGTCGAATTTACGGTTGTTCGTGTGTACGGTCGATAAGTTCCTCACTGGCTTCTCTACCTTGCTAATTGGCCTAGGAAGGAGAACATTAAACTAAGTGTGTGTGTGTGTGTGGTGTGTGTGTGTGTTGTGTTGTGTGTGTGTGTGTTGTGGTGTGTGTGTGTGTGGTGTTTGTTGGGTGTGTGTGTGTGTTGGTGTGTGTGTGTGGTTTCCCTCATGCTAATTGGTAGCGAAGGGGCAACAGAATGTGAGGTGAGAGACATTGATCAGTGTACATCTATCCTTCAGCACTGTCTGCGTTAACCTGTTTATTTTCAAATCACCTCTCATTCCTCTCTACTCGATCTCTCCCATCCGCTCCTCCGTCTTCGCTCTTGCTCCCCCGATAGTGGGAGGGTTTATCAGGGGTTGGGCACAGTCAATTGAACAGACAATAGAGCCATAGGTAGCTGTGTGTAATTGAGAGACCGACTAGAGCGACGAGTATGTAATGTTTCTATAAAAGGCACAGAGTGTCATTTGTTATTTAGGGGACGGCTGGGTCCCAGAGAAGACCAGCGTGGATGGTGGGCAGTGGGTCAGGACAAGGCTGGTTTACAGAGAAGACAGGTGGAGGTGGGCAGTGGGGTCAGGACAAGGCTGGTTACAGACAGGACAGGTGGAGGTGGGCAGTGGGTCAGGACAGGCTGGTTTACAGAGCAGACAGGTGGAGTGGGCAGTGGGACAGGACAAGGCTGGTTTACAGAACAGACAGGTGGAGGTGGGCAGGGACAGGACAAGGCTGGTTACACAGACAGACAGAGTGGAGTGGGCAGTGGGACAGGACAAGGCTGGGTTACAGAGCAGACAGGTGGAGGTGGGCAGTGGGACAGGACAAGGCTGGGTTACAGAGCAGACAGGTGGAGTGGGCAGTGGGACAGGACAAGGGCTGGTTACAGAGCGACAGGTGGAGGTGGGCAGTGGGACAGGACAAGGCTGGGTTACAGAACGGACAGGTGTGAGAGTGGGCATGGGACAGGAAAGGCTGGGTTACAGAGCAGGACAGGTGGAGGTGGCAGTGGACAGGACAAGGTGGTTACAGAGCAGACAGGTGGAGGTGGGCCAGGTTGGGACAGGACAAGCTGGGTTACAGAGCAGACAGGTGGAGTGGCAGTGGGACAGGACAAGGCTGGGTTACAAGCAACAGGTGAGGTGGTCAGGACAAGGCTGGTTACAGAGCAGACGGTGGAGGTGGCAGTGGGACAGGACAAGGCTGGTTATACAGAGCAGACAGGTGGAGGTGGGCAGTGGGACAGGACAAGGCTGGGTTACAGAACAGACAGGTGGAGGTGGAGGTGGGACAGGACAAGGCTGGTTTACAGAACAGACAGGTGGAGGTGGGCAGTGGACAGGAACAAGGCTGGGTTACAGAGCAGACCAGTGGAGGTGGGACAGGACAAGGCTGGGTTACAGAACAGACAGGTGGAGGTGGAGGTGGACAGGACAAGGCTGGGTTACAAGAACAGACAGGTGGAGGTGGGACAGGCAGAAAGCTGGGTTACAGAAACAGACAGGTGGAGGTGGGCAGTGGGACAGACAGGCTGGGTTACAGAACAGACGGTGAGGGAGGTGGGGGAGGTGGACAGGACAAGGCTGGGTTTACAGACAGACAGGTGGAGGTGGGCGATGGGACAGGACAAGGCTAGGTTTACAGAGGCAGCAGGTGGAGGTGGGACAGGACCAAGGCTGGGTTACAGAGCAGACAGGTGGAGGTGGGCAGTGGGACAGGACAAGGCTGGTTTACAGAACAGACAGGTGGAGGTGGGACAGTGGGACAGGACAAGGCTGGTTACAGAACAGACAGGTGGGGGGGAGGTGGGACAGGACAAGGCTGGGTTACAGAACAGACAGGTGGAGGTGGCAGGGAACAGGACAAGGCTGGTTTACAGAACGAGACGTGGAGGTGGCAGTGGGACAGGACAAGGCTGGGGTTACAGAACAGACAGGTGGAGGTGGGCTAGTGGAGCAGGACAAGGCTGGTTTACAGAGAACAGGACAGGTGGACGTGGGACAGGACAAGGCTGGGTTAGCAGATTACAGAACAGACAGGTGGAGGTGGGCAGTGGGACAGGACAAGGCTGGGTTACAGAACAGACAGGTGGAGGTGGGCAGTGGGACGGGACAAGGCTGGGTTACAGAACAGACAGGTGGAGGTGGGCAGTGGGACAGGACAAGGCTGGGTGGTGAATGATGCGTGCAGACAGCCTGGAAGACAGCTTACTCATCGCAATCGCCATGGCCCTCGTCTATTCAATTTTACTCTTTTCTTTTTCGATTTTTATTATTTTCTATTTTAATAGAAAGATATGCGAAGATAATTGTGTGAAAGGAAAACAGCATGATCGCATAATTCCTTCTCTCATCTACGCGCTCTKCTCCTCTCACCTTTTCCTTTCTCTTGTGGACTTCAGTGCACAACGAATCAGCTGTCTGTGACCAGGTGAAAAAAACATTCTATCAAAATCTTCATATCATAACAGCTAACCGCTACACACAGCCTACATCGTTGTCACCATATTAGCTAACGTCATAGTCAACATACCTTGCATGCATTACTAAATGCATTACTAAACCCGCTACAATCATGCAGTGCAGTATACAGTCAGCATGCAGTTTAGCAGTTCCACCGGCGGGCCCCGGTGCCAATAAATGAATAAAACCACAAGTTTACCTGGACTTGAATGAGTTCCAGTGTTGGATAGCCATAGCCAGCTAGCTAATATAGCATCCCTCTCGGTTTGAGCCGGGTCTTTAAGTAGGCTAAACTAGAGTTCTGCATTCACTAGCTAAGTGAACGTGAAAGGGAAAAAAATACAATGAAATATAACTTGCTCTCTCTCTTTCTTGCTTCTCCTTCATTTTTAAAGAAATTAATTTGATCAAAACTGTTCAACTATTGTCTTTCTCTCTCTTTGATTCAAATACTGACTACATTTTATTCACTGCATTGCTAGCTAGCTATAGTTTACGCTTTCAGTACTAGATTCATTCTCTGATGCTTTGATTGGGTGGACAACATGTTACTTCACGCTGCAAGAGCTCTAATAGTTTGAAGGACATTCTCCAGAAGTTATCATAATTACTGTGTAAGTCTATGGAAGTAGGTGAAAACCATGAGCCCCCTTGGTTTTGTATTGAAGTCAATGAACCCAGAGGAGGACGGAAGCTAGCTGTCCTCCGGCTGCTACATCATGGTGCTACCCTACAGAGTGCTGTTGAGGCTACTGTGGACATTAATTGCAAAACAGTGTGTTTTAATAATCAATTATTTGGTGACGTGAATATATTGTGTATATCTTTTTTTGAAATGCTAATTTTTTATGTTTCACTATTTAAAAAAAAATGTATTCACTGCAGGGGATGGTCCTCCCCTTTCTCATCTGCTCTGTACACATTCTGTTCTCTGCTTGCATGCTGTTCTCCTGACAGGACAGATTTGCAGGTGCTCATCGGTGTTGTCTCAGGGATTAGGCCTGTAAAAATGACTCCTACCGACATCCCAGTCTCAGCCGTTACACATGTTTAGTAACTGTTAGCACAATGTCTGACATTCTGACAATGGCATATGCAGTGCTTMACCTGGACTGAAATAGYTACCGGTACTCATTTTGGGTGCCGGTACTGTTTATATTTAGGTACAGGAACACCTCAATCTTTTTTGAGCTAATATTCTATAGGAGGTGCCAAACTCAAGCAGAAGAAAATGTGAGGTGCTGGTACTCAGTTTCGGTGAGCTCCTGCCCAAGTGAAGTACTGGGCATATGTATAGTACTGCACATAGAAGCACCAAAGTTTCACAATTATGTGATGCTACAACTTCTAATTGCTATCTCTGTCTCTGTTTCAGGCACATGGGTAACGTTTGGCAGTCAGATTACAGATGAGGTAAGAATATAATTTCCTAATGTTTTTCTACTTGGTTTTATGGAGATAGGAAATGTGTACAGTCTTTGCCTCTGGTATTTACTGCTCTACAACAACTTTACACTTTAGCAGACACAAAGTTAACTATGAATCAGAGTGTACTCTGGGTAAAATCTCTTTGGTTCAGTTAGTGTCAAAACTTTTTTWATTTATTTAACCTTTATTTAAGTAGGCAAGTCAGTTAAGAAAAAATTATTATTTACAATGACGGCCTATCACCAGAATGACCGGAGATATTTTGGACACTCACCTAATCTGACCAAAGAACTCATCATAAACTTTACATAAAAATACTTGTTGTATGGCAAATGAAAGATACACTGGTTCTTAAGTAGGCAAGTCAGTTTAGAACAAATTCTTATTTACAATGACGGCCTACACCGGCCAAACCCGGGCCAATTGTGCCGCCAATCTATGGGACTCCCATTCACGTCCGGTTTTGTGATACAGTACTGCAGTGTAATGTGTGGTAGGTGTATAGAAAAAACCCAGATATAAATACCTTTCAGCAGTTATCATACATGCCAACGATTTATGTGAATGATTCAAATCAAGAGGGTAATGAAGAAGAATTATTGGACAATTGCCTTATCAGAGTAAGACAAACTGAGGACAATGCATTGTTGCAATCACGTCAAAGAATCCCTCTCCTCACCTACAGTCCTATTTCAAGGTCGATCAAAGATGTGGTTAATAGACACCCAAGGTTTTGCTATAAGAGACTTTTACGGGATTGTTTACTCAGGTCAGATGTACCTACGGGAAAAAAACATCACATTTCATGTCTATTATTCCTGATGGTAATATCCCTTGTCACAACTGTGTCCACTGTGATGCCATGATCAGAGGGAACTCTCTTATCAATCCTCATTCCGGTGAGAGGATAAAGGTTTGAGTTAGAAAAACATGTAATACAAAAATCTGTTGTATATCTCCTTAAAACTTCTTATGGCTGAGATCCAGTTAACGGGATCGACTTGACAACAGCCAGTGAAAGTGCAGGGCGCCAAATTCAAAGAACAGAAATCTCATAATTAAAATTACTCAAACATACAAGTATTTTAAACCATTTTAAAGATAAACTTGTTGTTAATCCCACCACAGTGTCCGATTTCAAAAAGGCTTTATGACGAAAGCACACCATCCGATTATGTTAGGTCAGTACCTAGTCACAGAAAAACACAGCCATTTTTCCAGCCAAAGAGAGGAGTCACAAAAAACAGAAATAGAGATAACATTAATCTCTAACCTTTGATGATCTTCATCAGATGACACTCATAGGACTTCATGTTACACAATACATGTATGTTTTGTTCAATAAAGTTCATATTTATATCCAAAAATCTTCATTTACATTGGCGCGTTATGTTCAGTAATGTTTTGCCTCCAAAACATCCGGTGATTTTGCAGAGAGCCACATCAATTTACAGAAATACTCATCATAAATGTTGATGAAAATACAAGTGTTATACATGGAATTTTAGATCCACTTCTCCTTAATGCAACCGCTGTGTCAGATTTCAAAAAAACTTTACGGAAAAAGCACACCATGCAATAATCTGAGTACGGCGCTCAGACAACAGAAAACAAGCCATACAGGTACCGCCATGTTGTGGAGTCAACAGAAGTCAGAAAATAGCATTATAAATATTCACTTACCTTTGATGATCTTCATCAGAATGCACTCCCAGGAATCCCAGTTCCACAATAAATGTTTGTTTTGTTCGATAAAGTCCATAATATATGTCCAACTACCAATTTTTTGTTGGCGTGTTTAGTTCAAAAATCCAAATTTACGATGCGCAGGCACACTTAGTTCAGACGAAAGTCAAGAAATTACATTACAGTTCGTAGAAACATGTCAAACGATGTTAGAACAATCTTTAGGAGTTTTTTAACATAAATTCTTCAATAATGTTTCAACCGGAGAATTCCTTTGTCTTAGAAAGGAGAAGGAACGAACACCCCTCACGGGGTCACGCCTGAGTGAGCTCATGGCACTCTGCCAGACACCTGGTTGAAACAGCTCTCATTCCCTCATCCTTCACAGTAGAAGCCTGAAACAAGGTTCTAAAGACTGTTGACATCTAGTGGAAGCCTTAGGAAGTGCAATAGGCACTGTATATTGGATAGGCAAACCTACAAACCTCAGATTTCCCACTTCCTGGTTGGATTTGTTCTCAGGTTTTTGCCTGCCATATGAGTTCTGTTATACTCACCGACATCATTCAAACAGTTTTAGAAACTTCTGAGTGTTTTCTATCCAAATCTACTAATTATATGCACATTCTACCTTTGGGCCTGAGTAGCAGGCAGTTTACTCTGGGCATCTTATTCATCCAAGCTACTCAATACTGCCCCCCAGTCCCAAAGAAGCTAAGTGTTCCTGTACCATGTATTATTTGGGTAAGACTAAGACTTGAACTTAAGACAATGGTATGTGAGCATGAGAGCTCCATTCACAACCATGATGAAAAATGACCTGTTGCAGGACATTTCAACAGCCATGATCATGAACTGCGAGCCTTACGTTATGTGGGCATTTTATTGGTGTAGGCGCCACATAGGGGAGGAGTTAGGGATAAATTACTTCTCCAGAGAGAGACATAATTGGATAGACCGCTTGGGAATTCCTGCCTCAGCAGGCCTCAATGAGGAATGGTATTTTTCATTTTTTGTTGTTGTTGTAGGTTCTAAATAGGCCATATATTTTGGATGAACACAATGACCTTTTGCATTTCGTTCCAGTCACTGGCAGCAGGGAACTGGAAGGAAAGGTGGCCAAATGAGGTGTTGGCTTTGGGGATGATCAGTGAGATATACCTGCTGGAACGTGTGCTACGGGTGGGTGTTGTTATCGTGACCAGTGAACTGAGATAAGGCGGAGATTTACCTAGCATAGACTTATAGATGACCTGGAGCCAGTGGGTCTGGTGACGAATATGTAGCGAGGGCCAGCCGACTAGAGCATACAGGTCACAGTGGTGGGTTGTATAAGGGGCTTTGGTAACAAAACGGATGGCACTGTGATAGACTGCATCCAGTTTGCTGAGTAGAGTATTGCAAGCTATTTTGTAGATGACATCGCCGAAGTCGAGGATCGGTAGGATAGTCAGTTTTACTASGGTAAGTTTGGCGGCGTGAGTGAAGGAGGCTTTTTTGCGAAATAGAAAGACGATTCTGGATTTGATTTTGGATTGGAGATGTTTYATATGAGTCTGGAAGGAGAGTTGACAGTCTAGCCAGACACCTAGGTATTTATAGTTGTCCACACATTCTAGGTCGGAACCGTCCAGGGTGGTGATGCTAGTCGGGCGGGTGGATGCGGGCAGCGAACGGTTGAAAAGCATGCATTTGGTTTTACTAGCGTTTAAGAGCAGTTGGAGGCCACGGAAGGAGTGTTGTATGGCATTGAAGCTCGTTTGGAGGTTAGTTAGCACAGTGTCCAAGGAAGGGCTGGAAGTATATAGAATGGTGTCGTCTGCGTAGAGGTGGAWCAGGGAATCACCCGGAGCAAGAGCGACATCATTGATATTTACAGAGAAAAGAGTCGGCCCGAGAATTGAACCCTGTYGTACCCCCATAGAGACTGCCAGAGGTCCGGACAACATGCCCTCCGATTTYACACACTGAACTCTGTCTGCGAAGTAGTTGGTTAACCAGGGGAGGCAGTCATTAGAAAAACCAAGGCTATTGAGTCTGCCGATAAGAATACGGTGATTGACAGAGTCGAAAGCCTTGGCCAGGTCAATGAAGACGGCTGCACAGTACTGTCTTTTATCGATGGCGGTTATGATATCGTTTAGTACCTTGAGCGTGGCTGAGGTGCACCCGTGACCGGCTCGGAAGCCGGATTGCACAGCGGAGAAGGTACGGTGGGATTCGAAATGGTCAGTGATCTGTTTATTAACTTGGCTTTCGAAGACTTTAGATAGGCAGGGCAGGATGGATATAGGTCTACAACAGTTTGGGTTTAGGGTGTCACCCCATTTGAAGATGGGGATGTGGAATCATGTAGTAACCAAACAAGTGTTAAACAAATCAAAATATATTTTACATTTGAGGTTCTTCAAATAGTCACCCTTTAACTTGATGACAGCTTTGCACACTCTTGGCATTCTCTCAATCACCTTCACCCTGAATGCTTTTCCAAGTTTTGAAGGAGTTCCCACATATGCTTAGCACTTTTTGGCTGCTTTTCCTTCACTCAGTGGTTCAACTCATCCCAAACCATCGGGGGATTGAGGTCGGGGGATTGTGGAGGACAGGTCATCTGATGCAGCACTCCATGACTCTCCTTCTTGGTCAAATAGCCCTTACACAGCCTGGAGGTATGTTTGGGGTCATTGTCCTGTTGAAAAACAAATGATAGTCCCACTAAGCCCAAACCAGATGGGATGACGTATCGCTGCAGAATGCTGTGGTAGCCATGCTGGTTAAGTGTGCCTTGAATTCTAAATAAATAATTGTTTCATGGCCTAAGCACGTCTCTTTTTCTTATTGATGTCCTTTATTGYTGTCCAGTAATTTGACCATGAAGGCCTGATTCACACAGTCTCCTCTGAACAGTTGACGTTGAGATGTGTCTGTTACTTGAACACTGTGAAGCATTTATTTGGGCTGCAATTTCTGAGGCTGGTAACTCTAATGAACMTATCCTCTGCAGCAGAGGTAACTCTGKGTCTTTCTTTCCMGTGGCYGTCCTCATGAGAGKRAGTTTCATCATAGCGCTTGATGTTTTTTGCGACAACACTTGAAGAAACTTTCTTGAAATGTTCCTTATTGACTGACCTTCATGTCTTAAAGTAATGATGGACTGTCGTTCCTCTTTGCTTTTTTGAGCTGTTCTTGCCATAATATGGACTTGGTCTTTTACCAAATAGGGAGGTATACCCCTCCTAGCTTGTCACAACACAACTGATTGGCTCAAACACTTTAAGAAGGAAAGAAATTCCACAAATTAACTTTTAACAGGGCACACCTGTTAATTGAAATGCATTTCAGGTGACTACCTCGTGAAGCTGGTTGAGAGAATGCCAAGAGTGTGCAAAGCTGTCATCAAGTTATAGGGTGACTATTTGAAGAATCTCAAATATAAAATATATATTTTGATTTGTTTAACACTTTTTTTCATTTCAATCGACTGATTTCCTTATAGCAACTGTTACTCATTAAAATCTTCGAAATTGTTGCATGCTGGGTTTATATTTTTTGTTCAGTATATTTTTCAGCTGTTCATATGAATTCAGCACATGCTCCTCTGTAAAACCGAAGCAGCCTACAAAATGGACCGGTGGGAAAGCGTGCAGCCCCAATTCGCTATTCGTGTATGCAGATGACATGTCTTTTTTCCCCCACCCCTGTTCCTGTTCCTGTTCCTGTTCCTGTTCCTGTTCCTGTTCCTGTTCCTGTTCCTGTTCCTGTTCCTGCCCATTTGATAATGGGCCATTCTAAATCAAAACTAATTTAACATATTAGTGAAGAGATTAGATTGAGAGTAGTCTGATGGGTGAAACTATGATCACTTGATGAGAGAACAGCTTGTGCAGCCTGAGGCAAGGAACAGAAAGCAYCCTTTTTTRCCCACACCGTGCATCCCATATTCAGTATGTTTTTATTTCTAACACATTCCAAGGTTTGTATCAATCACGACTAAAGTTGCCAAATTAATCTAAATCTAGCATACAGTATATAGGACCTGTTTCAAATGATCACTTTTACGCTCGACAAAGCCTCTTCATAGACGCAGTCACTCCATAATGGAARWTTTTTTTRCTTTCTATTTTACTCAGCTAAGTTCAATTATATTATTCTTACTATAAAATCATATAATATAAAATAATGGRACAGGACTTATAAACGTATCTTGTAAGCTAAATGAACAAGCCGACAGACTATGGCGTGGAGCATWGCCAGATAAGATAGGCTTACAGTGGATGTTCTTACATGTTCTGTTCTTCTGAAATACATCTTCTTCATATGATACTGTTTCTTGGGACCTGACTAAAATCAATKATGMATTTATTGTGATGGTGCATATTAAATTGATTTATTATACTTTTTTAAATGTAGATGTTCCAAGGGTGCACATCAGCAGCTTGTATTTGTGGAGGCTGCGAGATGTTAAACATGTTTATGTTAATTAATGGTCAATTACCGTGAGACAAGCAGTCTTTTGCATGACAAAAACCAGCTGACAAAATGTCATGACTGCCACAGCCCTTATCCCTGTTCCCATATTCTCCCACATCACCTATCCACTGCATGTCTCCCACCCTACACTGTCCCCTATGGTTGGGGCTACAGGGTCCCTGTCTGTCTGACATCCCACCCACAACACACACAGCTGGCCCTGCTTACAGTACAGTCCCTGCTCTGTAGTCCAGTCCCTCTGCTCTCTGGTCCAGTCTCTCTGCTCTCTGGTCCAGTCTCTCTGCTCTCTGGTCCAGTCCCTCTGCTCTCTGGTCTGGTCCCTCTGCTCTCTGGTCCCTCTGCTCTCTGGTCCAGTCCCTCTGCTCTCTGGTCCCTCTGCTCTCTGGTCCAGTCCCTCTGCTCTCTGGTCCCTCTGTTCTCTGGTCGCAGTCCTCTGCCCTCTGGTGCCCAGTCCTCTGGTCCAGTCCCTCTGGTCAGTCCTCTCGCTCCTCTGGTCCAGTCCCTGCCCTCTCTGGTCAGTCCCTCTGGTCCAGTCCCTCTGGTCCAGTCCCTCCTCTGGTACGTCCCTCTGCTCTCTGGTCCAGTCCCTCTGCTCTCTGGTCCAGTCCCCTCTCTGCTCTCCTAGTCCAGTGAAGTGGTGAAGTGAAATGAAAAAAATTACTTGTTTAAAAAAAAATTACAAAAAAAAAAACGGAAAAGTGATGCGTGCATATGTATTCACCACCTTTGTTATGAAGCCCCTAAATAAGATCTGGTGCTACAAATTACTTTCAGAAGTCACATAATTAGTTAAATATAGTCCACCTGTGTGCAATCTAAGTGTCACATGATCTGTCCCACTATATATACACACCTGTTCTGAAAGGGCCCAGAGTCTGCAACACCACTAAGCAAGGGGCACCACCAAGCAAGCGACACCATGAAGAACAAGGAGCTCTCCAAACAGGTCAGGTACATAGTTGTGGAGAAGTACAGATCAGGGTTGGGTTCTAAAAAAATATCCAAAACTTTGAACATCCCACGGAGCACCATTAAATCCATTATTAAAAAATGGAAAGAATATGGCACCACAGCAAACCTGCCGAGGGCCGCCCACCAAAACTCACAGACCAGGCAAGGAGGGCATTAATCAGAGAGGCAACAAAGAGACCAAAGATAACCCTGAAGGTGCTGCAAAGCTCCACAGCAGATATTGGAATATCTGTCCATAGGACCACTTTAAGCCGTACACTCCACAGAGCTGGGCTTTATGGAAGAGTGGCCAGAAAAAAATAAGCAAACATGTTTGCTGTTCGCCAAAAGGCATGTGGGAGACTCCCCAAACATATGGAAGAAGGTACTCTGGTCAGATGAGACTAAAATGTAGCTTTTTTTGGCCATCAAGGAAAATGCTATGTCTGGAGCAAACCCAACACCTCTCATCACCCCGAGAACATCATCATGTTTTTCATTGGCAGGGACTGGGAAACTGGTCAGAATTGAAGGAATGATGGATGGTGATAAATACAGGAAAATCCTTGTGGGAAACCTGTTTCAGTCGTCCAGAGATTTGAGACTGGGACGGAGGTTCACCTTCCAGCAGGACAATGACCCCAAGCATACTGCTAAAGCAACACTRGAGTGGTTTAAGGGGAAACATTTAAATGTCTTAGAATGGCACAGACCTCAATCCAATTTGAGAATCTGTGGTATGACTTAAAGATTGCTGTACACCAGCGGAACCCGGCCAACTTGAAGGAGCTGGAGCAGTATTGTGTTGAAGTATGGACAAAAATCCCAGGAGCTAGATGTGCCAAGCTTATAGAGACATACCCCAAGAGACTTGCAGCTGTAATTGCTGCAAAGGGTGGCTCTACAAAGTATTGACTTTGGGGGGGTGAAGTTTTCTGTTTTTTGTCTTATTTCTTGTTTGTTTCACAATAAAAAATATTTTGCATCTTCAAAGTGGTAGGCATGTTGTGTAAATCAAGTGATACAAACCCCCCCCCCCAAAATCCATTTTAATTCTAGGTTGTAAGGCAACAAAATAGGAAAAATGTCAAGGGGGGTGAATACTTTTGCAAGCCACTGTACCTCCTTACTTTATTTACAGGTTATGGAAAATGTGCTATTTTAGTATTTCTCCAGTAGGTTTCCTCAAGGAGAAAGCCTCCATTTATATGCCAAAGATAATAACACAAAAACACTACAGTGAATACTATACTATTTACACCATAGTATAGTATTTCTTCATGTGGGTTGTAACAGGGGGACAATATGAAAAAACACAACACCTATTGTGTAACAAGGGGACAATTTGGGGTGGTGGTTTGAAGGTGACTTGTACATTTGGGCTGGTGTTTGGCTCTGGGAGTTGCAGTAAGTAGACAGTAGGGAGGTTCATGTGGTAACAGTGCAGAGATTAGCAGTAATTGGATTTTTAAATTGCAGTGAGTGAATGTGATTATAAAGTCGTGTCAGACTAACCATGACCTCGTCTTTCAGACTTTCTCTCTCTCCTTTTCTCCTTACGTCTCCTTGTTTCTGTACTGCTCTCGTCTCCCTTTCCCTCTCATTCAATTAGCCTCTTCTTCTCTCTGAAACTCCTCCTTCCACCACACTCTTCCTCTCCTCCTTTCTATCAATACCATTCAATTCAATTTAAGGGCTTTACTGGCATGGGAAACATATGTTAACATTGCCAAAGCAAGTGAAGTAGATAATAAACAAAAGTGAAACCCTCTCTCTCTCTCTCTCTGCTGTGATATACCAGAGAAGGTCATATTTCAGTTTATAGATAAGCCCATTGACCTAATGCTGAAGACTACAGTTTTCACCTTGTGAAAAAAAAACAGCCAGCAGCCAGTGTTCCAGTTCCATTCTGAGCAGCCAGTGTTCCAGTTCCATTCTGAGCAGCCAGTGTTCCAGCTCCATTCTGAGCAGCCAGTGTTCCATCTCCATTCTGAGCAGCCAGTGTTCCATCTCCATTCTGAGCAGNTTCCATCTCCATTCTGAGCAGCCAGTGTTCCATCTCCATTCTGAGCAGCCAGTGTTCCATCTCCATTCTGAGCAGCCAGTGTTCCAGCTCCATTCCTCTGTTTTATTTATTTTTAATCCCTCTCTCCTCTTTCATCCGACGGGTTGGATTGTCCGCTCTCACGCACGCACACACACTCACACACACACACTCACACACACACCAGGGTTTGGATCCTTGCCTAACTTCTAGCCGCAGAGATAATGTTAAGAGAGTTGACGGACAGATCCTCAGCGGGGTAGAGGAGATTGGATTAGCGAACTCTGTTAGTGGCAACGCTTCCAAAGTCCTATACAACTCAAATAGGGAGAGGGTTACTCACACACAGACACACACACTCCCAGTCTCACACACAGACACACACACTCTGTCTCACACACATACACACACACTCCCAGTCTCACACACAGACACACACACTCTGTCTCACACACATCACACACACTCCCCAGTCTCACCACACAGACACACACACACTCGTCTACAACAGACACCCAACCTCTGTCTCACACACGAACAACACACACTCTGTCTCACATACACAGACATACACACAGACACAGTCTCAACACGACACACTCACTCTGCTTCACAACACAGACACACACCCAGTCTACACACAGACACACACACTCTGTCTGCACACACACAACTCGTCTCACACACAGACACACATTCTGTCTCCAACACCACACACTCCAGTCTCACACACAGACACACACACTCTTCTCACACACACACACCACTCAGGTCTCACACAAGACACACACACATTGTCTACACACACAGAACCACCCTCTGTCTCACACACAGACACACCACACTCTGTCTCACACACAGACACACACACTCTGTCTCACCACAGAACACACACACCTTTTCTCACAACACAGACACACACACAACTCAGTCTCACACACAGACCACACACTCAGTCCACTCACAGCACAGACACAACAACACTACCCAGTCTCACAAGAGACACACACACATTTGCTCTCACACCGCTGCAGTGAGAAATTATAGCAAATTCACTTACAGCCTCATTGCAATAAGCGCACTATAAAAGAGAATTTAATCTGGGAACAATTCAGCCTTATGATGTGTGATCTGCAGTCTGGGTGAATCAGTGTAAAGTCTGCTGCCTCATCCTGCTACGCTGACACACAGACACACTGGAGAGAGGAACAGCTCAGCTCTCTAGAGAGGGACAACTATAGAAGCAGACTAGAAACACTGTCTGTCTACAGTATCCTGGAAGAGAGAAGGAAGACAGTGGAACTGAGAGGAGGAGCAGAGCCAGACATAAATAGTGTTTCTACCAACCAAACAGCATTATGATGTTAGATGGATTAAATCCTGGCTGTTAACCAGGGGTTCCTACATCTGATGATGATAACGACGATGACGATGAGAATGTGTGTATGTTTAAGTTTCAATTTTCAATTTTCAATTTTTCAATTTCAATTTCAATGTTTCAATTTGTAAGTCGCTCTGGATAAGAGCGTCTGCTAAATGACTTAAATGTAAATGTAAATGTAAGTGTTGAGTGTGATGTGATGTGTGTGTGTGTGTGACATCTTTGACCTCTGACCTCTGTGTGTTTTCCCAGGTGGCCGAGCAGCTGATGACCATAGCGTATGAGAGTGGGGTCAATCTGTTTGACACAGCGGAGGTGTACGCTGCTGGAAAGTGAGTCAGGATGTAGTAAAACTCTTTTTATCACTTCACTGTAATAGCAAGTGATGGTCGGCTATGTGATACTGAGCACTGAGAGGAGTTGTGACACTTTCTTGCATTGCTTTTCAGAGCTGAAGCCATATTGGGTAATATCATCAAAAGAAGTCCTGGAGGTAGGCCATGTGTGTGTGTGTTGTGTTGTGTGTGTCTGTGTCTGTGTGTGTTGTGTGTGTGTTGTGGTGGTGTGTGTGGTGTGTGTGTGTGTGTGTGTGTGTGTGGTGGTGGTGTGTGTGTGTGGTGTGTGGTGGTGTGTGTGTGTGTGTGTGTGTGTTGGTGTGTGTTGCGTGGTTGTGTCTTTGTCTAGAATTTTTGTTTTCCAACTCCCCTCATCTAACAAGATTCGCTTAAGCCACTTCTGTCCTCTGTAATCATGTTTGACTGCAAGATGCTTCGAGAAGGCTGGGAAGCCGGCTGCGAGTTCCATGGTAAGGGCCAGAAAGGGATAGGAAGTTTTTCCTTTTGAAAGCTTTGGTTTTCCTTCAAAACTTTCCATTATTGATTGCCATGCTCTTTTCTGTGAAGGAAGTTGACAGTTTGCTTACAGGAAGAACTGAGTTTAGAGAGAAGCAGGAGGGCAAGAGAGAAAGTGGGGGAGAAGATGAGAAGCTCCAAGGAGAGATTCCGAACACACTTCCTCCTTCACACACTTCCTCCCTTCACAACATTCTCCCTTCACACACTTTCCTCCCTTGCACACACTTCACCTCCTTCCCTGCAGTTCCTCTCAGTAAATCTGTTGACACTAAGCAGTCTGTTTCCCAATGGGGTAAGACTTTGAATTTTATCACCACTATAAAGCGTCCCATATAAACATTCCCCACATTAGACCCCAGGAACATCCAAAGGGATCCTCACACACAACGGACGGCACTACTCTTAGACATCTAGACCACTTCTCTAACGTATCACTGATACTTTTAACAATTAGAGCCAACTGACCAAGCTACTTAACATTAGACCACTGACCCCGTACTTAAGACGCATCACTAACCAATACATGACCACTTACTGTAACATTAGAGCACCCTGACCCACTCAGCTACTTTAACATTAGACCATCTGAACCCAGTTAACCACTATTAACATTAGACCACTGACCCACCTACTTAACATTAGATCCACTGACCACTACTTAACATTCAAGACCATGACCCATTACCTTAATTAGACCACGCACTATAACCACACCATTCCCTCTTTAACATTGCAGACCACTGACCCACTATCATTAGACACTTGACACACTAACGACCACATGACCACTACTTTAAGCATTAGACCACTGCCACCACTACTTACTAACCAAGACCACTTTATAGACCACTGACGCTATTAATCTCAGACCACTGACCACCCTAATATTAACATTAACGACTATACACAGACACTGACCCTCATATTACATCATGACACACTTACCATCCGACCCTGCACCCTGACTAACATAGCCACTGACCCTACTTAACATCAAGAACCATGCACCCTACTTAACTTAGACATTAACCACTACTTAACATTCAGACCACTGACCGCTTACTTCACATCAGACCAACTGACCACTAACTTACATTAGACCACTGAACACTTAACATTAGACCATGACCCCTAAACCAGACCACTACACACTACTTAACATTAGAAACCCACTGAACACTACTTAACATTCAGACCGATGACCCCTAACTTAACATCATAGACCACTGACCACTTAACTTAACATCAGACCTGACCCTACTTAACATTAACATAACCACTACTTAACATCAGAACGCAATTACAGCCTACTTAACATTAGCCACTGACCCACTTAACATCAGACCATGACCACTACCTTAACATAGACCACTGCCACTACTTAACATTAGACCTCAACACCCTACTTTAACATCAGACAGACTGACCACTACA
>NW_019944295.1:88246-95964 GCF_002910315.2 Salvelinus sp. IW2-2015 | reverse complement strand
CATTTTCCGTATCAACCTATTGCCTGATCTCCTAGACAACGTACTAGCCTTTCCCTGCCTGTACTTGTGCTTTTGGACCCCCTGTGTATGACCTTCGCCTGCCCCTGGACCCAGCTACCTGCCTCCTCCTGTGGTCCTTTACCAATAAACACCTGCTGCGCCCTGCCCGCTTAAAACCAGCTCTCTGTCTCCCATCGTGTTCATTACAGTATTTGTGGTCATGCAACTGGATCTTTTTTAGAACACCGTTATTTTTGTCCTACTGAGATTTACTGTCAGGCCAGGTCTGTCAGGGCCAGGTCTGTCAGGGCCCAGTCTCAGGGCCAGTGTCAGCCAGTCTCAGGCCCAGTTGTCAGGCCAGTCTGTCAGGGCCCGTCTGTCAGGCCAGGTCTGTCAGGGCCAGTCTGAATCTGGAATAAGATCTAGGTGCTGCTGTAGGCCGTCAGAAGCACCAGATCATCTGCAAACAGTAGACATTTGACTTCAGATTCTAGTAGGGTGAGGCTACTAGAGGCCAGACTAGAGGCCAGACTTGAGGCCAGACTTGAGGCCAGACTAGAGGCCAGACTGTTCTGGTGCCCTCGCCAATTTGTTGAAGAGGGTGGGGCTTAAGCTGCAACCCTGTCTCACCCCACGGCCCTGTGGCCCTGTGGCCTTGTGGCCCTGTGGCCGTGGGGTGAGACAGGTGTGTTTTTTGCCAATTTTAACCACACGCATGTTGTTTGTGTACATGGAAATGTACAAGTCTGCTGTTAATGATAATGCAGAGGATTTTCCCAAGGTTGCTGTGTGACGCGTATCCCACAGTATTTATTGGGGTCAAATTTGTGTCCACTTTTGTGGATCGGTGATCAGTCCTTGTTCCAAATATTTGGAAGATGCTAGAGCTGAGGATGATGTTAAAGAGTTAAGTATAGCCAGTTAGAATTTGTGGAATATATATTTTTATATCCACAGGCCTTTTTGGGTTGAAGGGCTTGTATTTTTTCATGTAGTTCATTCAATGTAATTGGAGAATCGAATGGGTTCTGGTAGTCTTTAATAGTTTACACTAAGATTTGTAATTGATGATGTATACGTTTTTTACTTCTCTCTTTCTCTGACTCTTCATTCTATAATTCTCTGAGTGTCTGTCTCCTTCCTGTGCCACATACTAACATATGTCCTTATCCTCTCTGCTCTCATGACATACAGATGTGTCTGTGTATAACAGCTCAGTGTGATCTCTCCTCTGGGACCGCAGGCACAGACATCTGATGTATGTCTCACCTTTTTATTGCAGTGTGGCAGTTCTGCGCTGTGTGTGTGTGTGTGTGTGTGTGTGTGTGTGTGTGTGTGTGTGTGTGTGTGTGTGTGTGGTGTTGTGGTTGTTGTGTGTGTGTGTGGTGTGTGTGTGTGTGTGTTGTGTGTGTTGTGTGTGTGTGTGTGTGTGTGTGTGCGTGTGTGTGCGTGTGAGCAATGTCTCATGCACAGACTACCTGCTACCTTCGTGATCTAGTTATCACACACTTGAAAATACCTCAATGGTCATATCAAGCATGCAATAGCACACTCCAAAGTGCACTCTAGGAACACCACATACACACCAGACTGAAACACACACATAGGCGATGTGTCATGAGCAGCCAGTGTTGTGTGTGTGTGTGTGTGTGTGATTAATAGTGTTAGATACCGTGTGTCAATGAAAGGTAGGTAGAGGGGTGGTTAATATTGATGACTGCTGCCACTCAGAGCACCCTATGTCTCACTGAGAGATGAGAGGAGTGACCTTTACACCACACACACACACACACACACACACACACACACACACACCACACACACACACACACACACACACACACACACACACACACACACACACACACACACACACACACACACACACAGCCAGTCTTCCTCCCTCCACCTCGACCAGTAATGAGACGCTATTAATAGAGCTGATCTTTTAGAACTAATTAGCCGTGGCTAGTGTCTCGCCTGTGTGTCACTGTGTGTCTATGTTTGTGTTTGTCTATGTGTGTGTGTTGTGTTTGTGGGTGTGTGTGTGTGTGTGTGTGTTGTGTGTGTGTGTGTGTGTGTGTGTGTGTGTGTGTGTGTGTGTGTGTGTGATGTGTGTGTAAGACAGCACTTACTCGTATGTTAGTGTATTGCACAGTATTGACCTTAATAACAATGGCTACAGTGCTTTTGAAGTGCTAAATTCTAATGGCTCTTTCCAATTCTAGTTGTGTGATAGATTGCTAGGTAACCAAAAGTAATTCATTCATCAGTGCCACAAATAGGATGAGATAGAATTGAAATGGAAAATGTATTATGGAACCCTAGAGAACATTTAATTCAAATGGAAAAAATGTCTAATATACAATTTCAGCTGATCGTTCTGGAGAGTCCAACCACACACACCCAAACACACGCACACACACACACACATACACAGACGCACAATGAGATAGCCTAACCTTTCGAATCAAAAGGTACCTGTGTGTGTTTGTGTGTGTCTGTCTCTCTGTCTGTGTTTTAGCAGTCGTGTCAGCGTTTGCCCACTCACTCTCCTGGTTGTTATTTGCTGAGGTAGTGGAATGCGTCACACACACTATTGATCGCTCCTTCAGACTGGCACAGTGATGGATGGACCTCCCTTGCTCTATTATATCAGCCTCACGGTGTGTGTGTGTGTGTGTGTGTGCTTGAGTTTGTGTGCGTTCATTCGTGCGTGCGTATGTTGTATATTGCTCATGATAGGGGAGGGAGGGAGGAGGGAGGGCATAATGGACTGGAGGAACAATACTGCTCTGTCTATGACGTTCAGCTCCCTTTCTCAAATCATTTAATTTGTCACATGCGCCCGAATACAAACGTTAGTAGACTTACAGTGAAATTGCTTGTTAACCAAACAGGAAATCCGATAGGCTAAAGTACAGGCAGGGAATAGGCAAAATGAGTTGTTAGTGAGGCAGGCCAAAACTATCAGACATGGGAGGATTACATTATGGGAAAACAGAGCTCCGAATAGAAGTGTGTCACAAAACAAACAATACCTCACAGTGACGGGCTGCAAAGAACTGAACAACATAGTGTGTGTAATGACATACAGGTGTGTGAACAGGTGATTAGAATTCAGGTGATTGGGATCTGGAGAGTGAGCTGCGTTCAGGGGATCTAGGTGTTTGAGAGTGTGAGCTGGAAGCAGACGTTAGAAATACAAATTCCATCTAGACACGGTTTCCCTAAAGCACACAAAAAATGATACATACCTCGGCCTAAACATCAGCGCAAACAGRTAACTTCCACAAAGCTGTGAACAAGCTGAGATAAAAGGCAAGAAGGGCCTTCTRTGCCATCAAAAGGAACATATAATTCGACATACCAACTAGGATCTGGCTAAAAATACTTGAATCAGTTATAGAACCCAATGCACTTTATGGTTGTGAGGTTTGGGGTCCGCTCACCAACCAAGAATTCACAAAATGCGAAAACCACCAAATTGAGACTCTGCATGCAGAATTCTACAAAAATGTCCTCTGTGTGCAACGTAAAACACCAAATAATGCATGCAGAGCAGAATTAGGCCGATACACGCAAATTATAAAAATAGTTAAAATCTACAACCACCTAAAAAGAAGCGAAACCGAAACCTTCTATAACAAAGCCATCACCTACAGAGAGATGAACCTGGAGAAGAGTCCCCGAAGCAAGCTTGTTCTGGGGCTCTGTTCACAAACACAAACAGACCCCACAGAGCCCCAGGACAGCAACACAATTAGACCCAACCAAATCATTAGAAAACAAAAAGATAAATACATTGGAAAGAATTAACAAAAAAACTGAGCAAACTAGAATGATATTTGGCACTAAGAGTACACAGTGGCAGAATACCTGACCACTGTGACTGACCCAAAATTAAGGAAACTTCGACTATGTACAGACTATTGAGAAAGGCCGCCTTAGGCAGACCTGGCTCTCAAGAGAATACAGGCTATGTGCACACTGCCCACAAAATTATGTGGAAACTGAGCTGCACTTCCTAACCTCCTGCCCAATGTATGACCATATTAGAGACACATATTTTTCAGATTACAMAAATCCACAAATAATTATTATTTTGCAACTTTTATGAGTATAATGTTTTCCGTAAATGTTTATTGTATATTTCACTTTTGTGTATTATCTACTTCACTTGCTTTGGCAATGTTAACATATGTTTCCATGCCATTAAAGCCCTTACATTGAATTGAAATTGAATTTAATTGAGTGAGAGATATATAGAGAGAGAGGAGATGAAGAAACCTAAATACAGCAATTGTGCAGCACTTCAAGGTGAGCGCAGGAATGACAGGAAGGTTTCAAGGCTTTCAATGAATAAGCAACCGTTTTTAGTCACAACGGTAAAACAGAGCGAGTCAAATGTCTCTCTTTCTTTCATGTTGTTGTATTTGAACGACAGAGTGATAAAAGAACAAAAACACAAAATGAGATTGAGAATTTCTGTTTACAGCATAGTTATCGCTCTCAGGCAATACAGAACACAGAACAGAAGGAACTGACACGCGCACGCACGCACGCACGCACGCACGCACGCACGCACGCACGCACACACACACACACACACACACTCTTACCAAACCAAATGCAGAATAATAAAGAGGCAACAAGCATAGTTAGGGAGTTTGTGTGTCATATCAGTGCTCTCCTATCTGGGGATTGTGGACTGTCAGGAGGTCAGGGCAGGGACACAAACAAGACTGGGTCTCTATCCTCTCATCTCTTTCTATCCTCTCCATTTCTCCCTGTCATCCTCTCCCTTTCTATTGGCGCTGTAATGAAAAGATTGAATGAGAGAAACACAGAAAGGAGCAGTTGAGTTCAGTGAAGGGCTATATGTGTCAGTTGGAATCAGCCAGTGTGGCGGCGGTCTGTCTCTGTCATATTCTGGTTTTTAGAAGTGGATGTTTGTGAGAATAATCTGCCAAATGTGTGTGTGTGTAAGTGTGTGTTTGCCAAAACATAAAACTGGAAGAACATGACAGAGGGGATTTTGGGAGATGAAGTATAGGGTGTCAGGGAATTGTATGTGTGTTTGTGTGTGAAACAGCAGCTACATAGAAGCAGTAACCACTCCCTCTCTACTGATGCCTCCTAGACCCTCTCTAACTCCAACACATCATCATCCATTAGACTCCCAGACTAGTGTGTGTTTTGACCTCTAATAACCCCAGTCTACATCAGACTAGTGTGTGTTTTGACCTCGAATAACCCCAGTCTACATCAGACTAGTGTGTGTTTTGACCTCTAATAACCCCAGTCTACATCAGACTAGTGTGTGTTTTGACCTCTAATAACCCCAGTCTACATCAGACTAGAGTGTTTTGATCTCTAATAACCGCAGTCTACATCAGACTAGTGTGTGTTTTGACCTCTAGTAACCGCAGTCTACATCAGACTAGTGTGTGTTTTGACCTCTAGTAACCGCAGTCTACATCAGACTAGTGTGTGTTTTGACCTCTAATAACCCCAGTCTACATCAGACTAGTGTGTTTTGACCTCTAATAACCCCAGTCTACATCAGACTAGCACAGCTCTGACTTCTGTCAAGTCTTGCTTTAAGTGGCGTTTCGCCCAGGGAGCTTTTGATCTCCTCAAGAAGCGTTTTACATCCGCCCCTATCCTTGTTATCTCCTGACGTCACTAAACAATTCATTGTCGAGGTTGACGCTTCAGAGTGGGCGTGGGAGCCATTCTGTCCCAGCGCTTCCATTCTGACGATAAGGTCCATCCTTGCGCTTACTTTTCTCATCGCCTGTCGCCATCGGAACGCAACTATGATGTGGTAACCGCGAACTGCTCGCCATCCGCTTAGCCATAGGCGAATGGCGACAGTGGTTGGAGGGGCGACCGTCCCTTTGTCGTTTGGACTGACCATAAGAACCTTGAGTACATCCGTCGTGCCAAACGACTTAATGCACGTCAAGCTCGTTGGGCGTTGTTTTTCGCTCGTTTCGAGTTCGTGATTTCCTATCGCCCGGGAAATAAGAACACCAAGCCTGATGCCTTATCTCGTCTCTTAGTTCTTTCTGTGGCTTCTACCGACCCCGAGGGGATTCTCCCTGAAGGGCGTGTTGTCGGGTGACTGTCTGGGGAATTGAGAGACAGGTAAAGCAAGCACTCACCCACACTGCGTCGCCGCGCGCTTGTCCTAGTAACCTTCTGTTCGTTCCTGTCTCTACTCGTCTGGCTGTTCTTCAGTGGGCTCACTCTGCCAAGTTAGCTGGCCACCCGGCGTTCGGGGTACGCTTGCTTCTATTCGCCAGCGGTTTTGTGGCCTACTCAGGAGCGTGACACGCGCCGTTTCGTGGCTGCTTGTTCGGACTGCGCGCAGACTAAGTCAGGTAACTCTCCTCCTGCCGGTCGTCTCAGACCGCTTCCCATTCTTCTCGACCATGGTCTCACATCGCCTAGACTTTATTACCGGTCTGCCTTCGTCTGCGGGGAAGACTGTGATTTTACGGTTATCGATAGTTTCCTAAGGCGGCACATTTCATTCCCCTCGCTAAGCTTCCTTCCGCTAAGGAGACGGCACAGATCATCATTGAGAATGTGTTCAGAATTCATGGCCTCCGTTAAGACGCCGTTTCAGACAGAGGTCCGCAATTCACGTCACAGTTTTTGGAGGGAGTTTCTGTCGTTTGATCGGTGCTTCCGTCAGTCTCTCTTCCGGGTTTCATCCCCAATCTAACGGTCAAGCAGAAAGGGCCAATCAGTCGATTGGTCGCATATTACGCAGCCTTTCGTTTCGAAACCTGCGTCTTGGGCAGAACAGCCTCCTGGGCTGAGTACGCTCATAACTCGCTTCCTTCGTCTGCTACCGGGCTATCTCCGTTTCAGAGTAGTCTTGGGTACCAGCCTCCTCTGTTCTCGTCCCAGCTCGCCGAGTCCAGCGTTCCCTCCGCTCAGGCTTTTGTCCAACGTTGTGAGCGCACCTGGAGGAGGGTCAGGTCTGCACTTTGCCGTTACAGGGCGCAGACTGTGAGAGCCGCCAATAAACGTAGGATAAGGAGTCCTAGTATTGTCGCGGTCAGAGAGTGTGGCTTTCCACTCGCAACCTCCCCTTACGACAGCTTCTCGCCAAGTTGACTCCGCGGTTCATTGGTCCGTTCCGTGTCTCTCAGGTCGTCAATCCTGTCGCTGTGCGACTGCTTCTTCCGCGACTCTCTTCGTCGCGTCCACCCTGTCTTCATGTCTCCTGTGTCAAGCCTTTTTCTTCGCGCCCGTTCGTCTTCCCTCCCCCCCCCCGTCCTTGTCGAGGGGCACCTATTTACAAGGTACGGAAGATCATGGATATGCGTTCTCGGGACGTGGTCACCAGTACTTAGTGGATTGGGAGGGTTACGGTCCTGAGGAGAGGAGTTGGGTTCCATCTCGGGACGTGCTGGACCGTTCGTTGATTGATGATTTCCTCCGTTGCCGCCAGGGTTCCTCCTCGAGTGCGCCAGGAGGCGCTCGGTGAGTGGGGGGTACTGTCATGTTTTGTCATTTATTTTCATGTCTTGTCCCTGTGCTTCCCTCTGCTGGTCTTATTAGGTTCTTTCCCTCTTTCTCTCTCTCTCTCTCCTCCTCCCTCTCTCCCCTCCCGCTCTCTCTCTCTATCGTTCCGTTCCTGCTCCCAGCTGTTTCTCATTCTCCTAACGCGACCTCAATTTACTACTTTCCCACCGTCC
>NW_019944295.1:77830-82544 GCF_002910315.2 Salvelinus sp. IW2-2015 | reverse complement strand
TGGTGTGTTTTGACTCTAAAACCCCATCTACATGGAGCTGTGGTGTTGACGATCGATAACCCAGTCTACATCAGACTAGTGGTGTTTTGACCTCTAATAACCCCAGTCTACATCAGACTAGTGTGTTTTGACCCTTAATAACCCGTCTACATCAGACTAGTGTGTTTTGACCTCTAATAACCCCAGTCTACATCAGACTAGTGTGTGTTTTGACCTCTAATAACCCAGTCTACATCAGACTAGTGTGTGTTTTGACGCTCTAATAACCCAGTCTACATCAGACTAGTGTGTTTTGACCTCTAATAACCCAGTCTACATCAGACTAGTGTGTGTTTTGACCTCTAATAACCAGTTACATCAGACTAGTGTGTTTTGACCTCTAATAACCCCAGTCTACATCAGACTAGTGTGTGTTTTGCCCTCTAATAACCCCAGTCTACATCAGACTAGTGTGTGTTTGATCTATAACCCCAGTCAATCAGCTAGTGTGTTTGACCTCTAATAACCCCAGTTACATCAGACTAGTGTGTGTTTGACCTCTAATAACCCAGTCTAACATCAGACTAGTTGTGTTTTGACCTCTAATAACCCAGTCTACATCAGACTAGTGTGTGTTTGACCTCTAATAACCCCAGTCTACATCAGACTAGTGTGTGTTTGAACCTCTAATAACCCCAGTTAACATCAGACTAGTGTGTGTTTGACCTCTAATAACCCAGTCTACATCAGCCTAGTGTGTTTTGACCTCTAATAACCCAGTCTACATCAGACTAGTGTGTGTTTTTTGACCTCTAATAACCCAGTCTACATCAGACTAGTGTGTTTTGACCTCTAATAACCCCAGTCTACATCAGACTAGTGTGTGTTTTGACTCTAATAACCAGTTATAACATCAGACTGAGTGTGTGGCCTATTTTGCCCTCTGATTAGAGTCCCTATTTCTCCCTCTGTTTTCCGCTTCTGTCCTTGTCGGATTCTTGTTTGATGTTTGCTGTCCTGTGTCCTTGTTCCGCCCTGTCGTGTTTTTGCCTGGAATAAAGACTCTGTTTCTTTAAGTCGCTTTTGGGTCCGCATTAATCAGCATAACATAGGCGGATGGCTGACATAGGCGGATGGCTGACATAGGCGGATGGCTGACTGGAGGATGCAGTGGATTGAGACGCAGGCCATGCATATCTCAAGTTTGAATTGACAGATTTTGATTGGGATTTTATAATTATGTTACTTAGACGGATGCCCAGGTGCGTCAATAGACTCTTAAGGATGAATAAAAAATCTTAAATTCTCTAAGCCTCATTGCAAAAATGTGTATAATAGCATGAAAATAGCTTTAAAATTTGCTCAGTCTGCGGCACACCACTGTGTAGTCCGGTTATTAGAGGTCAATACCACGCACTAGTCTGATGTAGACTGGGGTTATTAGAAGTTAATACAACACACTGGTGTCATGAAGTTGCCCTGCTGGGTGAGGTTTATGACACCCCCATAAATACCTTTCCACCTTTTCTCTCCACTCTACAGAATGGACTCTTGGAAAGGCCTTTGTTAAATGACTCCGTTTATACCAAGTTCGATCTCCTGCACCTGACTTCCCTGCCACCAACACACACACCTTACAGAATCTCCAACCTCCTATGGAGTCAGCAGGAGAAGGTACCCCGGCCATTGAGGTGGAGGAGCGCGTCCAAGAGCATGTGGTTATGCTTCACCATCTGAGCGCCGCCATGGATGGCGTTGTCCAGACAATGGACCGCTGGGAGAGACAGAGTTCTTCCAGTGCCTCCATCAGCACAACCGGGGTCTCTCCTGAGCCCCCTTTTCCCGCCGGGACCCAGTGGGATCCGTCTCTCCTTGCCACAGGAGTACGACGGGAGTGCTGGAGTGCTGGAGGAGTGCTGGAGACCATTTTGAGGAGTTCACCCGCCGTTTCCAGGCAGTCTTCGACCACCCGCCCGAGGGCAGAGCGGCGGGTGAGCGCCTCTACCATCTGAGGCAGGAGATGAGGAGCGCCCAGGAGTTTGCCCTGGAGTTTAGGACCCTGGCTGCCGACGCGGGATGGAACATCAGGGCCCTGATCGACCATTACCGCTGCAGTCTGCGCGAGGACGTCCGTCGGGAGCTGGCCTGCAGAGACACCACCCTCACTTTCGACCAGCTGGTGGACCTGTCCATCCGGCTGGACAAACTGCTGGCTACTCGCGGACATCCTGATCGGGGTCTGGTGGTTCCATCCTCTCGCACCCCCTCTCCGAAACCCATGGAACTGGGAGGGGCGGTGCGCAGGGAGACCGGAGGGGGTTTCCGCTCGTGCACCATCTGTGGCCGCAGAGGTCACACTGCCGGTCGGTGCCAGGTTGGTTCCTCTGGGAATCGAGGCAGCAGGCAGGGCGCTCAGGCGTCACCCCAGGTGAGCTGGCACCATTTTCACCCAGAGTCCTCTGTCGCACATATGTTTGTGTCTGTCACTTTTCCTGAGTTTTCCCCGCATTCTCAGCATAAGGTGCTCGTAGATTCAGGCGCGGCTGGGAATTTCATTGATAGAGCGTTAGCTCATAGTTTAGGAAGCCCTATTGTTCCCGTGGATGTGCCCTTCCCCGTTCACGCCTTAGATAGTTGACCATTAGGGTCAGGGTTAATTAGGGAGGTCACCGCTCCTTTGGGCATGGTGACGCAGGGAGAAACGGAGACAGGGAAAAAATGTGTATTTTACTTATTGACTCTCCTGCGTTTCCCGTGGTGCTGGGCCTACCCTGGTTAGCTTGTCATTACCCCACTGTTTCTTGGCCACAGAGGGCTCCCACGGGGTGGTTGCGAGAGTGCTCTGGTAGGTGTTTAGGGGTTTCCGTTGGTGCTACTACGGTGGAGAGTCCAGACCAGATCTCCACCGTGCGCATTCCCCATGAATATGCCGATTTGGCTCTCGCCTTCTGTAGAAAGAAGGCGACTCAATTACCACCTCATCAACGGGGCGATTGTGCGATAGATCTCCTGGTAGACGCTGCACTTCCCAGGAGTCACGTGCATCCCCTCTCACAGGTGGAGACGGAGGCTATGGAAACATATGTTTGTGTCTGAAAATAAAATTTGATTTGATTTGGTTTCCCTGTATGGATGGGGCAAGACAGAGATATATTCTCCATGATTACATAATCAAAACAATCCTGCCATCCATGCCTTCACAAAGGGTCTACTGTATGTGAGTGAAATGTAACATCTGTTAATTTAATTAATTAAAAGCATAAACAGCAAGTATAAACAAACTGTCTCCAGACCTATGAGCCACTATCATCATCATCCTCTTCGTTGTCACCATCATATCATCATCACTGTCAATATATCCTTGTCATTGTTGTCGCCATCATTTTTATTTAATTGTATTTCACCTTTTTTTAACTAGGCTAGTCAGTTAATAACAAACTCTTATTTACAATGACGGCCTACCCTAACCCGTACGACACCGGGCCAATTGTGCACCGGCCTATGGGAGCTCATAATCGTGATGTCATCACACACACACACGATTTATTCTGGACCAAGGACTCCTTGTACAACATTCTGATGGAAGCTCAGCAACAGTAAGAAAAAATGTATGATGTTATTTCGTATTTCTGTGTAAAATATTGACTCCTATTCTCCGCCGTGTTGGTGAGTNTAAACCGTTAATAACCTGGGGCATCACGGAAGAAATATTTTATATAGAGCAGTTATCTCCCGAATCCACTCTCTTAAAGATCTGAAGATCTTTTATGTCAATAGCAGTCAATTATTAATCGTCACCTTGATCAGTCTCATTCTGATTGTCGTAAGTACTTGGTTATCTGCACGAATCCAAGCTAATAAGTTGAATCAGCAATACAMAAATTGGCTTAWTTATTTATTTACTAAATACCTAAATAATCACACGTAATTACATATATATACACAAGATAGATCACACAWCGATTACTAATCATGTCATGAAAATTCCCTAGTGGGCTAACCCGATATGACGGCTGGTTACACAAAGGAAGGGGGTTTGAATGAAAGAGCGGGAAGACTGAGGGACAAAGGGATTGGGTCTATCGGACCTTGAGAAGCTATGTTACCGTAAATACAGAATCTTATGCATTCTAATAACCGCCCATTCGGAAAAGAAAAATGCAAGATATAAATATTTACTCTGAGCTGTGCTTTGATAGATGGGTCGAAGATGGAAGACTGGTTTACCCAGCAGAGATTGCCATTGTCCTTTGACTAATATTTCTGGTCGTTGTGTTGTAGAGCGGATACGTTAAAGTACCCTGTAGTTTTTCGGAGATTGTCTGTCCTTTCCTAGGCCAAGTACGTTTACAGCTGCATCTGATAACTCGRCGACTAGGATGATTCACTTCTTTAGTGAATAATTGTTCAAAGTTCATACCAAGTTGCCATAATCAGCTCGCGCTGTATTCTGGCTGGTCTAGTCGAAATTCAACATTCCAGCGTGGTGATCGTCACCTCCACGTTGAAATTCACCCTTTTAAATGTTAGGACAGCAGTCCTAACATTTCTGGAACTAAATGTTAATTTTGTTAGGTTGTAGTTTAAATTAGCCCTTTTAAACGTACGGACACCAGTCCTCACGTTATCGGGAACTAAGTTTGACTTCCGTCAACGGACTTTTGTACTGGAAGAGAGAAGGGTGTGTTTCATAGTTCTCAACCAATGTCTGTTCACTTGGGCGTGGCCACTGAGT
>NW_019944295.1:47702-76477 GCF_002910315.2 Salvelinus sp. IW2-2015 | reverse complement strand
TTGACTTCCGTCAACGGACTTTTGTACTGGAAGAGAGAAGGGTGTGTTTCATAGTTCTCAACCAATGTCTGTTCACTTGGGCGTGGCCACTGAGTGGGTCTACGTTTTACCATGAAACAATTATCTTATTAAGGAGGATAAAATTACATTTCATATTTTCACAGATAGTATCAAATGTAAACATTTAAATTGCACAACAATTACATGTGAATCTGATAACTAGAATATGTAGACTTTCCAAGATACAATTTCTGTCATCCTATCATCAGATATAATGTCCCAGACACCAACTGATCTGACATCATATTCTTTAAGTACCAACGGACACTTTCAACTCTGTTGAGAAAAGGAAATATTGTTCCATTCCCCAACCTTTTGATGTTACCATACTCTCTATGTTAATAAGAACTCACAAACAAACTCCAAAAACCAAAATATACAAAAAATTATAAAATGGGTACAAAACCCGTCGTGCACCAACACATACTAGCACTAACATACAATCAAACAATCTCCAACAAGGACATGAGGGGAAACAGAGGGTTAAATACACAACATGTAATTGAAGGGATTGGAACCAGGTGTGAAGGAAGACAAGACAAAACCAATGGAAAATGAAAAATGGATCAGTGATGGCTAGAAGATCGGTGACGTCGACCGCTGAACACCGCCCGAACAAGGAGAGGGACCGACTTCGGAGGAAGTCGTGACAAAGGTTTTGAAGACACAAAACTACCTTCATACTTTCATCCGTTTGTATGGGTTACCTTCAGACGAGTCACGTGACACTTGTGGGGTTTGTAGAGCAAAACGGAAAAAAACAAGTTTGTGAGAGTCTCCCCTTTCCTAAACGTTCCGACGCTACTGACGTTTTTGTGAGAAGATCGATTTTCAGGATGTCTCATGACAACCACCGCTGTAGCTCGGCCAACTTCCACTGCAGACGCAGATGACTGACAGGCGGATGGCTGACATAGGCGGATGGCTGACATAGGCGGATGGCTGACATAGGCGGATGGCTGACATAGGCGGATGGCTGACATAGGCGGATGACTGACATAGGCTGTCATGTTTTGTCATTTATTTTCATGTCTTGTCCCTGTGCTTCCCTCTGCTGGTCTTATTAGGTTCTTTCNGTCCCCACAAGGATAGTAAAACAAACCTGTGTGTGTATATGTGTGTGTGTGCATGTGTGTATGTGTGTGTCTGTGTGTATGTGTGTGTATGTGTGSATGTCAAATCAAATCAAAGTTTATTTGTCACGTGCGCCGAATACAACAGGTGTAGACCTTACAGTGAAATGCTGACTTACAGGCTCTAACCAACAGTGCGAAAAAAAGAAGAAAGAAAGGTGTGTGTGTAGGTAAGTAAAGAGGCTATATACAGACACCTGTTAGTCAGGCTTATTCAGGTATTATGTACATGTAGGTATCGTTAAAGTGACTATGCATATATGATGAACAGAGATTAGCAGAAGCGTAAAAAGAGGGGTTAGTGGGTGGTGGGACACAATGCAGATAGCCCGGTTAGCCAATGTGCGGGAGCACTGGTTGGTCGGGACAATTTAGGTAGTATGTACATGAATGTATAGTTAAAGTGACTATGCATATAAGGTAAACAGAGAGTAGCAGCAGCGTAAACGAGGGGTTTGGGGGCACATGGCTAGAGGGTAAAAACTGTTGAGAAGCCTTTTAGCCTTTTAGTAGAGAGAACAGTCTATGACTGGGGTGGCTGGGGTCTTTGACAATGTTTAGGGCCTTCCTCTGACACCGCCTGTTGTAGAGGTCCCGGATGGCAGGCAGCTTTGCCCCAGTGATGTACTGGGCCGTACGCACTACCCTCTGTAGTGCCTTGCGGTCGGAGGCCGAGCAATTGCCGTACCAGGCAGTGATGCAACCGGTCAGGATGCTCTCGATGTTGCAGCTGTAGAACCTTTTGAGGATCTCAGGACCCATGCCAAATCTTTTTAGTTTCCTGAGGGGTAATAGGCTTTGTCGTTCCCTCTTCATGACTGTCTTGGTGTGTTTGGACCAATCTAGTTGTTGTTGATGTGGASACCAAGRAATTTGAAGCTCTCAACCTGCTCCACTACAGCCCCGTCGATGAGAATGGGGACGTGCTCGGTGCTCCTTTTCCTGTAGTCCACAATCATCTCCTTAGTCTTGGTTACGTTGAGGGATTGGTTGTTATTCTGGCACCACCCGGCCAGGTTTTTGACCTCCTCCCTATAGGCTGTCTCGTCGTTGTCGGTGATCAGGCCTACCGCTGTTGTGTCGTCAGCAAACTTAATGATGGTGTTGGAGTCATGCCTGTCCATGCAGTCGTGGGTGAACAGGGAGTACAGGAGGGGACTGAGTATGCACCCCTGGGGAGCTCCAGTGTTGAGGATCAGCGTGGCAGATGTGTTGCTACCTACCCTCACCACCTGGGGGCGGCCTGTCAGGAAGTCCAGGATCCAGTTGCAGAGGGAGGTGTTTAGTCCCAGGTTCCTTAGCTTGGTGATGAGCTTTGACTGTACTATGGTGTTGAACGCTGAGCTGTAGTCAATGAACAGCATTCTCACATAGGTGTTCCTTTTGTCTAGGTGGGAAAGGGYAGTGTGGAAGTGCAATGGAGATTGCATCAWYTGTGGATCTGTTTGGGCGGTATGCAAATTGGAGTGTGTCTAGGGTTTCCTGCGATAATGGCGTTGATGTGAGCCATTACCAGCCTTTCAAAGCACTTCATGGCTACGGACGRGAGTGCTACGGGTCGGTAGTCATTTAGACAGGTTGCCTTTGTGTTCTTGGTTACAGGGACTATGGTGGTCTGCTTGAAACATGTTGGTATTACAGACTCAATCAGGGACATGTTGAAAATGTCAGTGAAGACACCTGCCAGTTGGTCAGCACATGCCCGGAGCACACGTCCTGGTAATCCGCCTGGCCCCGCAGCCTTGTGTATGTTGACCTGTTTAAAGGTCTTACTCACGTCGGCTACGGAAAGCGTGATCACATAGTCGTCCGGAACAGCTGATGCTCTCATGCATGCCTCAGTGTTGCTTGCCTCGAAGCGAGCATAGAAGTGATTTAGCTCGTCTGGTAGGCTTGTGTGTGTATGTGTGTAAGCGTGCATATATGTGTCTGTGTGTGTATGCGTGCGTATACCATCCATCAACATGAGACATGAGGCGCACAGAGGGAACGACTGGAGAGAGACCCTGTTACTGTGACTGGAGAGAGACCCTGTTACTGTGACTGGAGAGAGACCCTGTTACTGTGGCTGGAGAGAGACCCTGTTTTGTGACTCGAGAGAGACCCTGTTACTGTGACTGGAGAGAGACCCTGTTACTGTGACTGGAGAGAGACCCTGTTACTGTGGCTGGAGAAGACGACCCTGTTACTGTGACTGGAGAGAGACCCTGTTCACTGTGAGCCTGGAGAGAGACCCTGTTACTGGTGACTGGAGAGAAACCCTGTTACTGTGGCTGGAGAGAGACCCTGTTACTCGTGAACTGGAGAGAAACCCTGTTACTGTACTGGAGAGAGACCCTGTTACTGTGACTGGAGAGACCCCTGTTACTGTACTGGAGAGAGACCCTGTTACTGTGAATGGAGCGAGACCCTGTTACTGTGACTGGAGAGAGACCCTGTTTACTGTGACTGGAGAGAGACCCTGTTACTGTGCTGGAGAGAGACCCTGTACTGTGACTGGAGAGAAACCTGTTACTGTGCTGGAGAGAGACCCGTCTCTTTTTCTGCCAATCCGACCAATGGTCTCCTCCCTATCTAAAGTGGACTGGCAAGTAAATCTTATTAACTTAAACTCTACGACAGCATCTTCCGCCTAACATCTCCCCGACAGAAGACAGACACCGAATGACAGACAGACAGACAGACCCAGAAAGAAAACACCCAACAGACAGAACAGACAGAACAGACAGACAGACACAGAAGACAGACAGAACCGACAGAGAGACCAGAAGAAGACGACCCAGACGCAGACGAGACAGACAGACCGAGAGAGAGAGAGAGAGAGAGAGCAGAGAGAGAAGAGAGAGAAGAGAGAGAGAGAGAGAGAGAGAGAGAAGAAGAGAGAGAGACGAAGAGAGAGAGAGGAAGAGAGAGACGAGCGAAGAGCAGAGAGAGAGAGAAGAGAGAGAAGAGAGAGAGCGAGACGAGAGAAGCAGAGAGCAGAGAGAGAGAGAGAGAAGAAGACGGTGGTAATGGAAGAAGACAGTGGATCTCCAGCAGAGTCCTTTCTCCAGCTCTAACAATTACAGACAATAAGACACTAATCCACCGCTTCTGCGCTACACACACGCTCACTCACTTGATACACACACACACACATGTTCATCAGAGTGGAACATTAAGACTAAGAACAGGCCCAGAGCCCAGGTTACTACTGACACACTTCATCTGCAGCAGGACAACTGTTTTAACCTCCAACACACACACACACACCACAGCCAAGCCAATGCCCAGCCCAGGACAACACACAGTATGACAGCCGGTCTGTAATATTGTTGTCACTATACCATAATTTTCACTTCAATACCGATACCAGGTTTAGTATCACGCTATTCGAAACCATCACGATAGAAAAACGATATCAAACTATACTGATCTTTTGACTTCAGTTTCATTGCATTTGACATGTTTGATGTCAATATTTCAGACAGCCACATTTCTTCTTTTTAACCAATTTTTTAACCAGTTTTTACCAATCTAACTACAAAACAACATAATGGTAATCATGTATTTGAATGATAMATCTCTGTTGATAAACTGGGTAAATCAAGATGCAGCCTARGTCCATTCACAGTACAGGTGAATGCATATTCAATAGGAGTGTGTGAATGCATTGAGTTGTAGTTTTGGGCTGATTTCATGGGACTACAGCTGACAAATCTGTTTCCTTTCCATTTGGGAMATTTGCATAGAAGAAGCAATCTCATCTTTTATAAGACCTCTTTAAGACCTAATGACGTCATTCACACACACCGGGAGAGAGACAGGAGAGACGTGACTGACTCAATGCTAGATAGAATGTGGAGCACCAAGCCTTATTATATTTGCCAACAGCTTTTAACCGATTTATGTTTTTGTTTTTTTAAGAATCTCATTCTATTTCTACTGATGTCAACTTCTGGAGATCACAGTGCGGAAATGACTCATGGCTCCTTCATGGTTCTGATCGTTCCGTTGAGATCACAGTGCGGAAATGACTCATGGCTCCTTCATGGTTCTGRTCRTTCCGTTGAGATCACAGTGCGGAAATGACTCATGGCTCCTTCATGGTTCTGATCGTTCCGTTGAGATCACAGTGTGGAAATGACTCATGGCTCCTTCATGGTTCTGATCGTTCCGTTGAGATCACAGTGCGGAAATGACTCATGGCTCCTTCATGGTTCTGATCGTTCCGTTGAGATCACAGTGTGGAAATGACTCATGGCTCCTTCATGGTTCTGATCGTTCCGTTGAGATCACAGTGTGGAAATGACTCATGGCTCCTTCATGGTTCTGATCGTTCCGTTGGAGTTATCACTCTATAGAATCAGTTCAGTGGAAGTATTTTGCACTCAGATTGTGACCCTTCTGGTCACTTCCTTGTCCTGTTATCAACTACAACAACATCCTCATTATTACTACCAACATTTATGGGTTCAATTCCAAACTTGAAAATGATCACTTACTTGAATCTTTGGAAACGCATGTTTTCCATTGGCTAACCAAGTTCCCGAATGCTTTACTTGTCGGGGATTTTAATATTGCTCTGAATAATTGTATTGATAGATGGCCTCTGGGACAGAGAACTTCTTTGAATACAGGTTTGAGGCAGTTTATAGAAAGGTTTGATATTACAGATATTTGGAGAGTAAAGTTTCCTTTTTTGGGGAGTACATTTTGGGGATTTCCCTACTTTGAATAATATTTTTTATGATAAATTGCGCWAAAAATAATTTTATCCTGCATTATATCTTCTTCTGTTTTGGTCGTTTTGATTTGATTTTGCTTTGTAACTATAACATTGATAAGATTCTTACCAAATTACTGGCTTTTCATAGACAAGTGTTTGTAGCATGGTCATTAATATATATAGGTATTTCATTTGGAACAAATAGRATATTTTGCATAGGAACAACAATTTGTTTTTTTAAGAACGGGTTTGATAATCACATCCTACTGGTGAGTAAACTGTTTAATGCATAAGTGTCGTTACTCAAGGAATTTTGATCTCTTTTGTCACGCCCTTGCCATAGAGAGGTTDTTATTCTCTATTTTGGTTAGGCCAGGGTGTGACGAGGGTGGGCATTCTAGTTTCTTTATTTCTATGTGTTCTATTTCTTGTTGTCTCTGAGAACCATACTTAGGTAGCCCTTTTTTCTACCTGTCTTTGTGGGAAGTTGACTTTTGTTTAGGGCACATAGCCTGTAGCTTCACGGTTTGTTTTTGTAGTGTTTGTTGTTTTGTTCGGCGTCATTTTTATCAATAAAGAGAAAATGTACGCTCACAACGCTGCACCTTGGTCCTCTTTTTCCAACGGCCGTGACATCTTTACAATATCCCCGTTACACCAAGAGAGTTGGCCATAGTMTTTGATGTTTTTCCATCTGGAACTCTCRTGCTGTTTARAGGTGTAACCAGACCACACCTTCTTGAGATACCCTTGTTTAGTCCAGTTGACTCTTCAGGAGTAAAAATGTGTTTCTTCTTGCTCCTYCAGAACAACAATAGGTCTGTACCTGCTTTGTTTTTAAAGGATGTTGTATCTATTCCTTATGTCACAACTTACTGGGATACACGTGTCAATAATATTGGTTGGAAAAAGGTTTGGTTATTACCACACAAATATCTGCTTGTTAACAAGGTCAAAGGTCTCTTTCAGAGTTTTCCAGAAGTATTAACCTGTGAATCATTACCTGAAGAAACTCAAAAAATACATTCATATTAATTGTACTTTTTYTGTRTTGAGCATCCAGAAACAGTTKAGCATTTATTTTGACATTGTCTACATGTAAAGAGATTATGGCAAGATTKTTTTTAATGTATAATTGATCATATTCTTGATGATTTTAGTTTATTATGGGAGAATGTGCTGCTGAGTTTCTGTAAACTGCAATAAGAATAAAGAAAAACAATGTAACCTCTGAAATGTAATTGTACTAATGGTAAATGTAATATAAATACATGTAAATTCACTAATACATAACCACTCTTCCTTGTTTTCTATAAGCAGTTTGAGCAGTASATTAAGATCATTCTACATTCTTCAAATAAGAAAGCTATAAAAACAGCCCATACATGTGTGTCTTTTAAGGTCTGTTTTATAATCTGTCATTTGTTTTATCCCTTTTAGCATATATAGTGTATTCGGAAAGTATTCAGACCCMTTTACTTTTTCCATATTTTGTTACTTTATAGCCTWACATGTTGTTTTTGTTTGTTTGTTTGTTTGTATACTTCCTGTATGTATACTGGTGTTTTGTGCAATAAAAATAAAAATGATAAACCTGACTGAGGCGAGGGAGGGAAATGAATGAATAAGGTTTTTGGTAATGTCTGTATGGTTTTTGGTGACAGTCAGCTTTGAAATTAGCATATTTTGCGATACGGTTTGGTGAGCAATTTGTTTGGAACAAAAAAGGACTAGGGTAGTAAATTGGTGTTAGCTTCAGATGTAAGCTAGCAAGGAAAGTTAGCCAACWAAGSTGGAAGCTACCGGTACCTTCTYGCATTGTAAAGTGTTGTAGCCTGTAATGGACATTGTTCTGCGTACAGTAATTAACAGTTGCAACATTGCAGACACGGTGTACTCGCGCTATAAGGGGACATCGGCTGCACTGATGGACAGGCTTCATCCTGTCTCAATCAGTAGATGACRCAAGACACATTTGAAAGAATTACCGAAGATAACAAAAATTCTAGTACCGAAACGTTTTTCATGACCTAGTATTGAAAAAGTACCGACGTTTCGGTTTACTGTGCAACACTAGTCTGTAACTATCCAACTTTCACACAGTCTGAGAGAGAGCGAGAGAGCGAGACAGACAGACAGACCATAGTGAACTGTGGCGGCGCGGTGGTCTAAGCAGCGTGCTCCATCTCTGAGCATCACCAGGTTGTGCCCAGTGCTGGACAATATTTAGGTTTTTGTTTTGTGAGCGCAGAGGAAGGCATATATCCACGTTCTCAGGACCTTTTCAAACGTCTAAAATTGAAGTCTATTTCTAGTGATCAGGCTGGCCCAGTCACAGCCTTCTACAGTCAGAGGGAAGTCACCAACAGTCCTTCATATAGAAATAACAAAGCTGCCCTCAGCAGTAGCAGTAGCAGCTAGCAAGAGAGGGTAGTTGAGGATGACTTTGACAAATTTGGTCTCGATAAGTCAACAGCTGCATCCTTATTCAAAACACACACAAACACACAACCACACTTCATTTCCTTCTCCCATTGCTTTTTTCGAAATCTATTCCAAGCCAGTAAATGCTATTGTCTTTCATTTCCCGCTGTTACTCTTGCTTCAATTTGCCAAATTAACCACAGAGCTTTAGTCCTTGGGCCAAATTCAACATKATGGAAATTAGCCTGGCTCAACCGTAGAAAACGTTTTATTGGGCCTCAATATGACACACAACTCTGGGGATGATTTAAAGAAGGTTTAGATAGAGATTATCTCACAAGAAAGACAAGGAMATCCACATGGAACAATAGAACTGAATAGTTCCATTCAGTTCCATTTACCAAGAGGAGATCCATGGAGACTCCATTATGTTCCCAGTGAGGATGTACTTCCTGAGGGATCTGGACGTTGCATGACATCACATAGACCTCCCTCATCTCATTGTAGACACAGATTAGTCATGTTCTCAAGCTAAGCAGACACAGCAACCCCTTGGCAACCCCTTGCCTATCCTCCTATAGTGAATGACAGCCTCATATAGACCTCTAACTCTTGATTGATAGCTGACGCTCTATGAGTGTGGTACAAGGTTTGAGTGCACACGCAAACACACACACACACATACACAAACTCTTATCTGGTTGTACTCACAGGCATTTGTGACGGCGAAGCTGTTAGATGTCTCGATGTTGTCGACATGGGGTACCAGGTTGAATGGAGCCTCCGTGGCATTGGGGCTGGTGTTGTGCAGGAAGATAGCCAGTCGAAATGCTGTGTACTCCTGATCTGTGTTCCTGATAAATAGACCACCTATAGATGAGGAGAAAGACAGTTGGTTTTGAACTGTGCTTCATTGTCACAGGGTTTCCCAAACTCGGTCCTGGGGCCCCCGCTGGGTGCACATTTTGGTTTTTGACATAGCACTACACAGCTGATTCAAATAGCCAACTCATCATCAAGCTTTCTAGTGCTAGGGCAAAAACCAAAACGTGCACCCGTGGGGGATTGTGAAAAATAGGGGGATAGGGAGAAATGGCTGAGAAGGGGGGGATTCTGAAATCTGTAGAGGATAGAGGGGGAGAGAGAGAGACATAGGGAGAGAGTAGGACAGAGGAGAGAGAGGRGGAGCGAGAAAGTGAGAGATTAAGACAGAGAGAGAGAGAGACAGAGAGAGATGACAGAGAGACATCAAAAAGACCAGAGTTTGACTGAGGGTAAGGAGAGGAAGGATAAGGTGACAGATGCAGAGAGGAAGAGTGGCGTGGGGGTGAGAGATAGAGGGAGAGGAAGGGTAGAGTGACAGATGGAGAGAGGAAGAGTGGCGGGAGGGTGAGACAGAGGGAGAGGAAGGGTAAAGTGACAAATGAAGAGAGGAAGAGTGGCATGAGGGTGAGAGATAGAGGTAGAGGAAGGGTAGAGTGACAGATGGAGAGAGGAAGAGTGGCGGGGACGGTGAGCGTTAGAGGGAGAGGAAGGGTAAAGTGAAATGACAGATGGAGAGAGGAAGAGTGGCTGGGAGGGTAAGTGATAGAGGAAGGGTAAGATGACAGATGAAAAGCCTCTTGAATGGCGCAGTGGTCTAAGGCACTGCATCGCATTTGCAGAGGTGTCACTWCAGATCCGGGTTCAATCACGGGCTGTGTTGCAGCCGGCCTTGCCCGGGAGACTCATGAGACAGTACACAATTGKTCCAGCGTYGTCCGGGTTAAGGGAGGGTTTTGCCGGCTGGGATGTCCTTGTCCCATCGCGTTCTAGCGACTCCCTGTGGCGGCCGGGCGCATGCATACTGACTTCGGTYGCCAGGTGTACGGTATTTCCTCCTACACATTGGTGCGGCTGGCTTCCGGGTTAAGTGAGCAGTGTGTCAAGAAGCAATGTGGCTTTTCGGGGTCGTGTTTCAGAGGACGCATGGCTCTCGACCTTCTTCTCTCCCGAGTCCGTACGGGAGTTGCAGCGATGGGACAAGACTGTAGCTGCTATTTGGATATCACGAAATTGGGGAGAAAAAGGAGTAAAACATTTTTATAATAATATAAAAAGAGGGAGAGGAAGGGTAAAATGACAGATGAAGAGAGGGAAAGTGGCGAGGAGGGTGAGAGAGAGGGAGAGGAAGGGTTAAGTAACAGATGAAGAGAGGTGTGGAGAGAGGGAGAGGAAGGCTAAGATGAGAGATGGAGACAGGGAGAGGAAGGGTAAAGTGACAGATGAAGAGAGGGAAAGTGTTGGGGAGTGTGAGAGAGAGAGGGAGAGGAAGGGTAAAGTGACAGATGTCGGGGAGGGTGAGAGAGTGGAAATGATGACAGGGGAGGAGGGGGGAATGGAGAAGGCAGCGCAAGGCAGCAGAGCAACCACCTCCAAATGTCATTCACAAACATCACCTCAAATGTCATGTGATTCACAAACATCCCAAACATCACCTCAAATGGCATGTCATTCACAARGTTGTGCAATAGAAGCATTAACTGMAGTAACTACAGTAACTACAGTAACTCAAATCAAATCAAAGTTTATTTGTCACGTGCGCCGAATACAACAGGTGTAGACCTTACAGTGAAATGCTTACTTACAGGCTCTAACCAATAGTGCAAAAAAGGTATTATGTGAACAATAGGTAAGTAAAGAAATAAAACAACAGTAAAAAGACAGGCTATATACAGTAGCGAGGCTATAAAAGTAGCGAGGCTACATACAGACACCGGTTAGTCAGGCTGATTGAGGTAGTATGTTCATGTAGATATGGTTAAAGTGACTATGCATATATGATGAACAGAGAGTAGCAGTAGCGTAAAAGAGGGGTTGGCGGGTGGTGGGTGGCGGGACACAATGCAGATAGCCCGGTTAGCCACTGTGCGGGAGCACTGGTTGGTCGGCCCAATTGAGGTACATTAACTACAGTACGAAGTCTATTTCTAAGGCATTGTAACATATTTTTATATTCTCTAGGGAATTGGTTTTCCTCTGCCTTAACTTCTGTGTATTGAAGCGATATGCAAATACATGCTCAAGTGAACAGGCGGATAGGGTTTGAGGGGTGTGTAGGTGTGTGTGTGTGTGTGTTTGTGTGTGTGTGTTTGTGTGTGTGTGTTTGTGTGTATCCAGCAGACCATATTCGCGTAGTAACTTTATCCGCAGCTCAGTGAAAGGAACGAGAAAGAGTCAGAAACCAGAATCTCATTACAGTGCCTCTCCTCCTGCACCTCACAAGGAGTGATGCAGAGCATACATTAACACACACCTCCAGAACAGAGCACTGTGTGTGTGTCTGTGTGCGTGGCTGTGTGTGTGTGTGTGCATGTGTGTAGGACTGTTATAGGATGGGGTATACAACTGATTCAGGGCAGTGGATCATGTTTAATAGAAACTTTGATCCGGGTCTAGTCCCAGCTGAACGGGTCGGGCTCGGATAGCCAGGGTTATCCTGCTATGTACGGCACGGGAAGATGATGCAGTAGCGATCTAACTCAGAACAGCACCGTAAGGAACAAAGCGCCCTAAAACATTAATGAGCGCAGGATGCCCGTTTAAAAATGACAAATAACGCGAAAGAGGGGAAGAGCTAGACAGAGACAAAAAGGAGAGAGAGAGAGAGAGAGAAGAAGAGAGAGAGAGAGGAGAGGAGAGAGAGAGAGAGAGAGAGAGAGAGAGAGAGAGAGAGAGAGAGAGAGAGAGAAGAGAGAGAGAGAGAACCATTTAACCTCCATCTCCGCAGGAGGAAAACAATTACCACAATTATGAATATTCACCTGAGTCACATCAGCCAAACACACAGCGTTTTCCCTCTGTAAGCTACTTAGGTTATCAGAAATAATGGCAATGTAAATCCTCTTTAATAAATAAACATGATTGGGGATGAAAACAATTTAAGACTCCTTAAAACCCCGGCTATAAGAAGTGTCTATTTTTAAAGGTCTTTAGCCTACTCACCTATTTGAACACTGCTGGGGAAAGCCCCAGTCGCCAGCCCCCATAGGGCGGAAAACACCCCGAGAAAGTGCGGGTAAATAATCCTCATTTTCCGTCCCTTAAAAACAGTGGAGAGACATGTAGGAGTAGGAAACAAGGCGAGAGACAAGGTGGGAAAAGAGAAAAATAAGCCCGAGTTTTAGCAATCCATAGTGGTCTTGTTCCCCCACAGTGTCCGCTGCTGCTGGAGAGAGCTCTGTCCGGTTCGGTAAACACTAAACCGAGCACATGCAAGATGGGTGGAAGAGAGCGCGAGAAGGAAAAGACAGAGAGAACAACTCGCCAGTGGTGAGGAGCGTCTACAGCCTGCATGGAAGGATTGGACATGCGCGCCCTCACTCTCACTCTCACTCTCTCTCTCTCTCTCTCTCACACACACACACACACACACACTCTCGCCGCCCACCCCTCCAATCTATCTTTCCAACCCTGTCTTCTTTAACTAGCCATTGCGGTAAATCAAACAGGTCCTTTGATAAGGATTAGTCTGGTTTAGAGAGCGGAAAAGGGATCATCCGTCGCGGAGTTTTCATTAACGGCGCTGCTGCGGGGCTGTGGCAATTGTGAAGGCGATTCAGGTGCTTTTATAGGCTCGTGTCCCTTCACCGGTGACAGAGGCAATTATTTTTAAACACTATTTTTGGGTTTCTATAGTTTAATAAGTACGCCTAACCGCATAGGCTAGCCCCTACGTGAGTTGTGTACGGAATTTGATTCCACCTCAAAGCGCACGCTGTCTCTCCTTCTCTCTCTCTCTCCCACTGTAAATGCGTGTTATTTACACGCACCAATGGGCTCTAACCCTAACCCCCGCCCTGCGCAGTTTTTTTCCCGACACAGACCCATCCATCTCCTCACACCCATTAGAGTGCACGGCTAAACAAGCCCCCTGTCTCGCAGAGCCGCGAAAGTAGATGAAGGAGCGGGAGTCCGGAGTCTCTGAATGAGCGGAGTCCGGAGTCTCTGAATGAGCGGGAGTTGAGAGAGAGAGTTAATCGAATAAAACGCGTGTTTTCTTTTCTGGCATCAACTGTGTCTCGCTCCTCATTCATAATCGTCAGCGCCGCCGGTAAACCGACAGACTGACATACGGGTTGGGATCACGGAGAGAAACGGCTATTTGTCACGGAGTAAAACGGAAACAATCTGTCTCCGGTCCCTCAATGACCATAGCCTCCTATCGGTGTGGGCGCTGGCCTTCATTCAACCCAGAGCGTAGCTAAAGAGTTCCAGAGTGAATAGTCTAATAATTGTTCAACTTCACACACAGCATTAGCTTGCTGCTGTCCATGGTGCTGAAACCACACTGAGAACCAGGGAAGACTGTAGACTAKCTAGGCTACTGGATACTTACTCTTTTTGTTTTAAACGTTTTGAAGTATACAACTTTAGCACGGCATTCAGCTCATACAGTTWATGTTTGTACCAGAGGTCTACACAMATGTGTGAGCCAAGAGTGTTGGCCACAGTGGGTAAAAAGAGCAGTGGCTTTCTRTTCCAATCAAGCACATCAGAACGTATTTGGCTACACCAGAACACTTGTCATTAAGCCTGTGACGCTGATAGGCTAATGTATATGCTAAGGCTTACATTTGCAATGCATAGAATATTAATCTATGCCTGGTGTGCAATCGGTAACTTTGTATAGCTATAGCCTACCATATATGGTGGGTATGAATGCATAGAAAAGGCTTTCTGCTCAGTATAGACTCAGTGATTGGTTGAAATCAATGAACAATTGTTCTACCTCAGCAACCCTCTCAGCATGAGAGAGAGGACTCACCTCCACTGTCACCCTGGACGGCTGAGTCACGCACACACACCCACACACACATCCACACACACATCCACACACACACCCCTAGGGGGGCAGGTAGCCTAGCGCTTAATGTAACCGATAGGTAGCTGGTTTGAATCCCTGAGCCGACAAGATCAAAATCTGTCAATGTTCCCTAGAGCAAGGGACTTAACCCTAATTGTAGCAGGGTCACCGTTGATAATGGCAGGCCCTGGCTGTGACCCCACTCTCTGAGGGTGTCTCACACATGCTTATTAATACACACTCGTACAAGTGTGGAACAGGACAAATATAAGCACCAACATTATTAAACACACACACCTCTGCAGGATATAACTCACCCCAGCTGTTCTGCCTGCGGCTATGGAACCCTGAACTGTTCACCGGATGTGCTACCTGTCCCAGACCTGCTGTTTTCAACTCTCTAGAGACCGCAGGAGCGGTAGAGATACTCTTAATGATCGGCTATGAAAAGCCAACTGACATTTACTCCTGAGGTGCTGACTTGCTGCACCCTCGACAACTACTGTGATTATTATTATTTGACCATGCTGGTCATTTATGAGCATTTGAACATCTTGGCCATGTTCTGTTATAATCTCCACCCGGCACAGCCAGAAGAGGACTGGCCACCCCTCATAGCCTGGTTCCTCTCAGGTTTCTTCCTAAGTTTTAGCCTTTCTAGGGAGTTTTCCTAGCCACCGTGCTTCTACACCTGCATTGCTTGCTTTGGGGTTTTAGGCTGGGTTTTCTGTACAGCACTTTGAGATATCAGCTGATGTACAAAGGGCTATATAAATACATTTGATTTGATTTGATTTGGTGCTAACTGACAATAAATGGCCTGTGACATCATTTGTCTCCTTGAGCAAGCCCGCTGTGGATCAGGATCACAGACCTCATCCTACATCACGCTCAGACACCTCATCCTATGCTTCATCATTCTACATCACCATAAGACCTTGACTTATTCCACATTTTGTTTGTGTTGCAGCCTGAATTCACAATGGATGATGTTTTTTGATGATGTCTATACACAATACCCATAATGACAAAGTGAAAACATGTTTAGACATTTAGGCAAATTTTATTGAAAATGAAATACAGAAATGTCAAATTTACTATTGAGGACTCAGGATGAGACAGTGAGACAGGTTTTTATCTTGGACACATGAAACGTGGATGGATACGGAGGGTGTGGGGCAACAGAAGTTGAAAAGCAGAGGGGCCAAGGATGTTACCCTCACTAGGGTATGTGGGACGCTAGCGTCCCACCTCGTCAACAGCCAGTGAAACTGCAGGGCGCCAAATTCAAAACAACAGAAATCCCACAATTAAAAATTCTTTAAACATACAAGTATTTAACAAACATTTTAAAGATACACTGTTGTAAATCCAGCCACAGTGTCCGATTTCAAAAAGGCTTTATGACGAAAGCACACAAACGATTATGTTAGGTCAGTACCTAGTCACAGAAAAACACAGCCATTTTTCCAGCCAAAGAGAGGAGTCACAAAAAGCAGAAATAGAGATAAAATTAATCACTAACCTTTGATGATCTTCATCAGATGACACTCATAGGACTTCAGTTTACACAATACATGTATGTTTTGTTTGGTAAAGTGTCCTATTTATTCCAAAAATCTCAGTTTACATTGGCACGTTATGTTCAGTAGTTCCAAAACATCCGGTGATTTTGCAGAGAGCCACATCAATTTACAGAAATACTCATAATAACATTGCTAAAAGATACAACTGTTTATGCATGGAATGTTAGATCCACCTCTCCTTAATGCAACCGCTGTGTCAGATTTCAAAAAAACTTTACGGAAAAAGCCCACCATGCAATAATCTGAGTACAGCGCTCAGACACAAAATCAAGCCATACAGATATCCGCCATGTTGTGGAGTCAACAGAAGCCAGAAATAGCATAAAATTATTCACTTACCTTTGATGATCTTCATCAGAATGCACTCCCAGGAATCCCAGTTCCACAATAAATGTTTGATTTGTTCGATAAAGTCCATAATTTATGTCCAAATACCTCCTTTGGAGTCTGGACTTTTTGTTGGACAGGRGATATGTAATATCCTTAAGTTCCACAATACAGACAGCTTTTAGAGCTCAGTCTGCATGGAGACAAGCACAAGACAGGTGAAACAGATYAGGGTGTGACATTTACATGAGTATTCAACCTCCTGAGTCAATAAATGTTAGAATCAGCAGCGATTACAGCTATGAGTCTTTTTGGGAAAGTCTAAGAATTTTGCACAACTGGATTGTACAATAGTTGTACCTTATTCTAGTTGTACATTATTCTAGTTGATCAAATCAAAAAAATTGACACGCGCCAAATACAACAGCTGTAGAACTTACCGTGAAATGCTTACTTACATGCCCTTAACCAACAATGCAGTTCAAGAAATAGAGTTAATATATTTACTAAATAAACTAAAGTAAAAAAATCKAATCAAATCAGAAAGGAACACAAGAAAAATACATAACAATAACGAGGCTATACACAGGGCGTACCGATACCTAGTCAATGTGTGAGGGTACAGGTTAGTCGAGGTAATTTGAAAAGTGACTATGCATAGATAATAAATAGCGAGCAGCAGGATCGTAAAAACAAAGGGGGGGTGTCAATGTAAATAGTACAGGTGGCCATTTTCTTATTTGTTCAGCAGTCTTATGGCTTGGGGGTAGAAGCTGTTAAGGAGCCTTTTGGTCCTAGACTTGGCGCTCGGGTACCACTTGCCATGCGGTAGCAGAGAGCAGTCTATGACTAGGGTGGCTGGAGTCTTTGACAATTTTTTGGGCCTTCATCTGACACCGCCTAGTATATACTGTAGGTCCTGGAAGTCAGGAAGCTTGGCCCCAGTGATGTACTGTGCCGTACGCACTACCCTCTGTAGTGCCTTACGGTCAGATACCATACAGTTGCCATACCAGGCGGTGATGCAACCAGTCAATGCAGCTGTAGAACCTTTTGAGGATCTGGAGACACATGCCAAATMTTTTCAGTCTCTTGAGGGGGAATAGGTTTTGTCGTGCCTGCATCACAACTGTCATGGTGTGATTGGACCATGATAGTTTATTGGTGATGTGGACCCCAAGGAACTTGAAACTCTCAACCCGCTCCACTTCAGCCCCGTCAATGTTAATRGGGGCCTGTTTTTTCTATTGTCCACGAACATCTCCTTTGTCTTGATCACAGTGAGGGAAAGGTTGTTGTCCTGGCACCACACTGCTACAGTTGAAGTCGGATGTTTACAAACACCTCAGCGAAATTCATTTAGACTCAGTTTTTCACAATTGCTGACATTTAAACCTAGTAAAACTTCCCTGTCTTAGGTCAGTTAGGGTCACCACTTTATTTTAAGAACGTGAAATGTCAGAATAATAGTATAGAGAGAATGATTTATTTCAGCTTTTATTTCTTTCATCACATTCCAGTGGGTCAGAAGTTTTACATACACTCAACTAGTACTTGATAGCATTGCCTTTAAATTGTTTAACTTGGGTCAAACGTTTTGCGTAGCATTCCACAAGCTTCCCACAATAAGTTGGGTGAATTTTGGCCCATTCCTCCTGACAGAGCTGTGTAACTGAGTCAGGTTTTCTAGACCTCCTTGCCTTGCACACGCTTTTTTCAGTTCTGCCCACAACTTTTCTATAGGATTGAGGTCAAGGCTTTGTGATGGCCACTCCAATACCTTGACTTTGTTGTCCTTAAGCCATTTGGCCACAACTTTGGAAGTATGCTTGGGTCATTGTCCATTTGAAAGACTCATTTGCAACCAAGCTTTAACTTCCTGACTGATGTCTTGAGATGTTGCTTCAATATATCCACATAATCTCCCTCCCTCATGATGCCATCTATTTTTTGAAGTGCCCAGTCCCTCCTGCAGCAAAGCACCCCCACCACATTATGCTTGCCACCCCCGTGCTTCATGGTTGGATGTGTTCTTCAGCTTGCAAGCTTCCCCTTTTTCCTCTAAACATAACGATGGCTCATTATGCCAAACAGTTCTATTTTTGTTTCATCAGACCAGAGGACATTTCTCCAAAAAGTACGATCTTTTTCCCCATGTGCAGTTGCAAAACCGTTAGTCTGGCTTTTATATGGCTTGTGTTGGAGCAGTGGCTTCTTCCTTGCTGAGCGGCCTTTCAGGTTATGTCGATATAGGACTCATTTTACTGTGGATATAGATACTTTTGTACCCGTTTCCTCTAGCATATTCACAAGGTCCTTTGCTGTTGTTCTGGGATTAATTTCACTTTTCGCACCAAAGTCTGTTCATCTCTGGGAGACAGAACGCGTCTCCTCCTGAGCGGTTATCGTTATGGCGGCTGCGTGTCCCATGGTGTCTATACTTGCGCACTATTGTTTGTACAGATGAACGTGGTACCTTCAGGCTTTTGGAAATTGCTCCAAGGATGAACCAGACTTTCTGGGAGGTCTACAATTTATTTCTGAGGTCTTGGCTGATTTCTTTCAATTTTTCCCATGAAGTCAAGCAAAGAGGCACTGAGTTTGAAGGTAGGCCCTGAAATACATCCACAGGTCCCCCTCCAGTTGACTCAAATTATGTCAATTAGCCTATCAGAAGCTTCTAAGCCACTACTTTATTTTCTGGAATTTTCCAAGCTTTTTTAAAGGCCACAGTCAACTTAGTGTATGTAAACTTCTGACCCACTGGAATTGTGATAGATTATTTCACTTAAAATTCCTTGGTGTCTGTAAACAATTGTTGGAAAAATTATTTGTGTCATGCACAAAGTATATGTCCTATCCGACTTGCCAAACTATAGTTTTTTAACAAGACATTTGTGGAGTGGTTGAAAAATGAGTTTTAATGACTCCAACCTAATTGCATGTAAACTTCCGACTTCAACTGTAGGTCTCTGACCTCCTCCTAATAGGGTGTCTCATTGTTGTGGTGATCAGGCCTACCGCTGTTGTCACGACTCCCACCGAAAGGTGGCCCCCCTTCCCGTTCGGTGGTGCTCGGCGTCTTCGTCGCCGGGCCTACTAGCTGCCACCGATATTTTTCCTCCCCCTCCTTGTATGTTTATTGGTTACACCTGTTATGCGTTTGTGGTGATTAGTAGGGCTTTATTAGTCAGCCGGCCCGCCTGTTTCTTTGTGCGGAATTGTTTGTGGTAACATTTGTGATGTTGGAGACGAACGTGTTTGTTCGTGTTCGTGGGTTTTGCTGGACTGTTTTAGTCCCCGTGTTTGGGGCATTTGTTTTTCGGCACCCAGTGTTTCGTGAGGTGGCCTATGTCCGCCGTGTGTGCATTAAAGAGCACTATCTTGAACTCTCTGTTTCCTACGCCTGACTTCACACCCACGACACCCAGATCGTTACAGCTGTTGTGTTATCAGCAAACGTAATGGTGATCTTGGAGTCGTGGTTGGCTATGCAGTCATGGGTGAACAGGGAGTACAGGAGGGGACTAAGCACGCACCCCTGAGAGGTCCCAGCATTGAGGATCAGCGTGGCAAATGTTTTGTTGCCTACCCTGACTACCTGGGGCGGGGCGTCAGGAAGTCCAGGATCCAGTTTCAGAGGGAAGTGTTTAGTCCCAGGGTCCTTAGCTTAGTGATGAGCTTTATGGGTACTATGTTGAATGCTGAGTTGTAGTCAATGAACAGCATTCTCACATAGCTGTTCCTTTTGTCCAGGTGGGAAAGGGTGTGTGGAGTGTGATTGAGACAATGTCATCTATGGATCTGTTGGGGCAGAATGTGAATTGGAGTGGGTCTAGGATTTTCGGCATGATGGTGTTGATGTGAGCCATGACCAGGCTTTCAAATACTTAATGGCTACCGACGTGAGTGCTACACAGCGGTAATCATTTAGGCAGGTTACCATCGCTTTCTTGGGCACAGGGACTATGGTGGTCTGTTTGAAACATGTAAGTATTACATACTCGATCAGGGAGAGGATGAAAATGTCAGTGAAGACACTTGCCAGTTGGTCCGTGCATGCTTTGAGTACACGTCCTGGTAATCTATCTGACGTCGCGGCTTTGTGAAGGTTGACCCGTTTAAAGGTCTTGTTCACATCGGCTACAGAGAGCGTGATCACAGAGTCATCCTGAACAGCTGGTGCTCTCATGCATGCTTCAGTGTTGTTTGCCYCAAAGCGAGCATAAAAGGCATTTAGCTCGTCTGGTAGGCTCACGTCACTGGGCAACTCGCGGCTTTTCAGGATGACTCTGTGATAATAGTTTTCAAGCCCTGCCACATCGGACGAGCATCAGAGGCGGTGTAGTAGCATTCAATCTTAGTCCAAGCTCTGTCAAGTTGGTTGTTAATCATTGTTAGACAGCAATTTTCAAGACTTGCCATAGATTTTCAAACCCATTTAAGTCAAAACTGTAACTATGGCATCTTGGTAAGCAATTCCAGTGTATATTTTGCCTTGTGTTTTCGGTTATTGTTCTGCTGAAAGATGAATTTGTCTCCCAGTCTGTTGGAAAGCAGACTGAACCAGGATTTCCTCTTGGATTTTGCCTGTGCTTAGCTCTATTCCGTTTCATTTAATCCTAAAAAACGACCTAGTCCTTGCCGATGACAAGCATACCCATACCATGATTCAGCCACCACAAAGCTTGAAAATATGAAGAGTGGTACTTAGTGAWGTGTTGTTTTTGGATTTGCCCCAAACATAACGCTTTGTATGCAGGACATAAAATTCATTTTTGCTGTTTTAGTTTAGTGCCTTATTGCAAACAGGATGCATGTTTTGAAAAAGTATTATTTTGTACAAGCTTCCTTCTTTTCACTCTGTCATTTAGGTTATTATTGTGCAGTGACAATTTTTGTTGAATCCATCCTCAGTTTTCTCCTATCACAGCCATTAAGTTCTGTAACTGTTTTAAAGTCACCATTAGCCTAATGGTTTTAAAGTCACAATTAGCCTAATGGTGAAATCCCTGAGCGGTTTCCTTCTTCTCCGGCAACTGAGTTAGGAAGGACGCCTGTATCTTTGTAGTGATTGCATGTATTGATGCACCATCCAAATTGTAATAACTTCACCATACTCTAAGGGATATTCAATGTCTGCTTTTTAAATGTTTACCCATCTACCAATCGGTGCCCTTATGTGTGAGGCATTGGAAAACCTCCCTGATCTTTGTGGTTGAATCGGTGTTTGAAATTCACTGCTCGACTGAGGGACCTTACAGATAATTGCATATTTGGGGTACAGAGATGAGGTAGTCATTCAAAAWTCATGCTAAACACTCTACTTTGACATTATGGGKTAATGTGTGTTGGCCAGTGACACAAAATCTGAATTGAATCCATTTAAATTTCAGTCTTTAACACAAGAAAATGTGGAAAAAGTCAAGGCGTGGGAATACTTTCTGAATAGTGTACTCTATTTTAAAATATGTGTTCCATTTTATCTGATTCAGTATTGAAGTCATGCTCTTTAAACTGCACTGTTGAGGAAGAGCTTGCAATTTAGCATTTCAATATTCAGCTTACACCTGCTGCATCATGTGCACCTGACAAATACACTTTGTTTTGATTTCGATTTCATTCCATGGAAGACAGGCATTGGAATATATTGGGTGATACTGTTGCTGCACTTGCACTCCGCTCCCCGCTCCAACGAGTAAACACTCAATCCCAGTAATACCTCTCATCTGTAAAACTACCACAGAATCTGACCCCTCAGAACTCTGAGACAATGGGAAAGACCCCTGGGCAAAGAGCAGGCAGAGTACCCTGCTCATATCTGTATGTAGCATCTCTATCTGTTCCCTGTCATTGTGTAGAACGCTGGGTCGATACTCAATACCTCACATCGCTGTAGCACTAACGTAGTGCTAAGGACACCATCAAACCCTTCTCTCCGAAGTGTGACATATTGCAGCAATTACTATAGGCCTGTCTCTAACATACACACATGACATGCACAGTTGCACACAAACACAATAGTGGCCCACAGTGGAAGTGTCAAAATACCCATATAACCTAGCAGGGGGCAAAGAGGGGAAATTGTTCCAATCATTTTTCCACCATTCATTTTTCCCATAGAGAATTTTAGAAACACTTAAAATAAAGGTTGTGTTTAGAGTTCCATTAATATATTAGTCACAACTTACTCTCAGATTCAAAAATGCTAATTAGCATCAAATTAGACATCACGCAAGACTACAAATTCTTGCAGGCTCCTGCACGTCATCTCTAGCTGACACCTTTGCTAASAGGTATTGTGTCAATATAAAACTTGCACAAACTTGCACAAACTTGCACAGTTCAAAGAATTGTCAATTTAAAGAAGTTTAGCAAATTCATGCATTACCACATTTAGCAAACGTTAGAGAGTTAATCCAGAGATTCTTACCTTTGCCTCGATTCGGCAGACTCGTGTAGATCATCATGGCATTTGTAGTTCTTTATCATTAGCAGCTATTTAGCGTTTCATTTTTTGGGGTGCAAATATAGGTGAATACAGTGGCTTGCAAAAGTATTCACCCCTTTGGCATTTTTCCTAATTTGTTGCCTTACAACCTGGAATTAAAAATGATTTTTGGGGGGGTTCTATCATTTGATTTACACAACATGCCTACCACTTTGAGGATGCAAAATATTTTGTATTGTGAAACAAACAAGAAATTAGACAAAAAAACTGAAAACTTGAGCGTGCATAACTATTCACCCCACCAAAGTCAATACTTTCTAGAGCCACCTTTTGCAGCAATTACAACTGCAAGTCTCTTGGGGTATATCTCTATCTCTAGCTTGGCAGAACAATGACCCTAAGCTTGGCACATCTAGCCACTAGGATTTTTGCCCATTCTTCAAGGAAAAACTGCTCCAGTTCTTTCAAGTTGGATGGGTTCYGCTGRTGTACAGCAATCGYTAAGYCATACCATAGATTCTCAATTGGATTGAGGTCTGGGCTTTGACTAGGCCATTCCAAGACATTTCAATGTTTCCCCTTAAACCACTCGAGTGTTGCTTTAGACAGTATGCTTAGGGTCATTGTTCTRCTGAAAGATGAACCTCCGTCCAAGTCTCAAGTCTCTGGAAGACTGAAACAGGTTTCCCTCAAKAATTTCCCATCATTCCCATCATTCCTTCAATTCTTACCAGTTTCCCAGTGCCTATCGATGAAAAACATCCCAATAGCATGATGCTGACACCACCATGCTTCACTGGGGATGGTGTTCTCGGGGTGATGAGAGGTGTTGGGTTTGCGCCAGACATAGCGTTTTCATTGATGKCAAAAAAGCTAMATTTTAGTCTCATCGTACCTTCTTCCATATGTTTGGGGAGTCTCCCATATTTCTTTTGGCGAACACCAAACATGTTTGCTTATTTTTYTCTTTAAGCAATGGCTTTTTTTCTGGCCACTCTTCCGTAAAGCCCAGCTCTGTGGAGTGTACGACTTAAAGTGGTCCTATGGACAGATACTCCAATCTCCACTGTTGAGCTTTGCAGCTCCTTCAGGGTTATCTTTGGTCTCTTTGTTGCCTCTCTGATCAATGCCCTCCTTGCCTGGTCCGTGAGTTCTGTTGGGCAGACCTCTCTTGGCAGGTTTGTTGTGGTGCCATGTTCTTTCAATGTTTTTTAAATAATGGATTTAATGGTGCTCTGTGGGATGTCAACGTATCTGATATTTTTTTTATAACCCAACCCTGATCTTGTACTTTTCCACAACTTTGTCCCTGACTTGTTTGGTCAGCTCCTTGGTCTTCATAGTGCCGATTGCTGGTGTGCCCCTGCTTAGTGATGTTGCAGAATCTGGGGCATTTCAGAACAGGTGTATATATATTGAGATCATGTGACAGACATGTGACACTTAGATTGCACACAGGTGAACTTTATTTAACTAATTATGTTACTTCTGGAGGTAATTGGTTGCACCAGATCTTATTTAGGGGCTTCATAGTAAACGGATGAATACATGCGCACGCACCACTTTTCCGTTTTTAATAATTTTAGAATTTTTTGAAACAAGTTATTTTACTTCACCAATTTGACTATTTGTGTATGTCCAGTACATGAAATCCAAATAAAAATGTAATGCAACAATATAGGAAAAACACCAAGGTGGGTGAATACTTTCACAAGGCACTATATTATAAAAGTCACATTGTCCTAGACAGATTTAAACTGCTATCAAAACTCACACCAAGAGTAAGCCTACTAAAAGTCCATATTGGGAAAATGAATGGTGGAAAAAACGATTGAACCATTTCTTTGTTGACAGCCAGGTCTTATGGGTATTATGACTCATTACTGTCGCACTCTAATGCACACACACACACACACACACACACACACACACACACACACACACACACACACACACACACACACACACACACACACACACACCACACACACACACAGCACACACACCCCCACACACACACACACACACACACACACACACACCACACACACACACACACACACACACACAGTATTAAGTCAAGACGAATATTCGCCCAACAATGACATGATAAGGAGGCTGTCAGAGCTGCAATGTGTCACCCTCCATCCCACCGCCTCCGGAATCTCACACAGACAAACCACACCCCACACACACAGACAATCACAGCCCTCAACACACCAGACAACCACAGCCCTCACACAGACAACACCAGCCCAGACACAAACAACCTCAGCCCAACACACAGACAATCCACAAGCCCTCACACACAGACAAACCACAGCCCTCACACCCAGACAACCACAGCCCAGACACAAACAACCTCAGCCCGACGACACAGAGACAACCTACAGCCCAGACACAACAGACAACCACAGCCCCGACAGCACAGACAACCAAGCAGCCAGACACACAGACAACCACAGCCCATACACACAGACAACCAGCAGCCCAGACAACACAGACATTACAAGCCGAGAACACAGCACAACCACATCCCGAAGCACACAGACAACCAACATCCAACACACAGACAAACCACAGCCCAGACACACAGACAACCATCAGCCACAGACAACACAGACAACTACAGCCCAGACACAGACAGACAACCAAAGCCCAGACACAGTAACCATGTCCGCAGACCACACAGACAACCACAGCCCAGACACACAGAACAACCACAGCCCAGACAACCAAGCCCAGACACAGACAACCATCCCAGACACACAGACAACCAGCAGCCCAGACACACATCAAAGACAACTACAGCCAGACACCAGACAAACTACAGCCCAGACACACAGACAAACACCAGCCCAGACAGCAGACAACACATCCCACGACAACAGACAACCACAGCCCAGACACTACACCCCCCCCCTTGACAACCACAGCCAAAGACACACAGACAAACCACAGCCCAGCACACAGCAACCACAGCCAGACACAGACAAGCCACATCCCAGACACACCAGACAACCACAGCCCAGACACACAGACAACTACAGCCCAAGACACACAGACAACCTACAGCACAGACCACAGACAACCACAGCCCAGACACAGATAACCACGGTCCCAGACACACAGACAACCACCAGCCCAAGACACCACAGCACAACCACAGCCCAGACAACCACAGCCCAGACACAGACAACCACATCCCAGACACACAGAACACCACAGCCCAACCACACAGACAAAACAGCCCAGACACACAGACAACTACAGCCCAGACACACAGACAAACACAGCCGCAGACACAGACAACCACATCCCAGACACACAGACAACCACAGCCCAGACACACGACATTCCACAGCCCGAGCCACACAGACAACACAGCCCAGACACACAGACAACCACAGCCCAGACACAGACAACCACAACCCAGACACACAGACAACACAGCCCAGACACACAAGACAACTAACAGCCCAGACACACAGAACAAACTACAGCCCAGACACACAGACAACCACTGCCCAGACAGCACAACAACCACAGCCCAGACACAGACAACCACATCCCAGACACACAGACAACCCACAGCCCAACACACAGACAACCATAGCCCAACACACAGACAACCACAGCCCAGACACACTGGACAACCACATCCCAGACACACAGACAACCACAGCCCAGACACACAGACAACTACAGCCAGACACACAGACAACTACAGCCCAGACACACAGACAAACACAGCCCAGACACAGACAACCACATCCCAGACACACAGACAACCACAGCCCAGACACACAGAACAAACCACAGCCCAGAACACACAGACAACCACAGCCAGACACACAGACAACCACAGCCCAGACACAGACAACCACATCCCAGACACACAGACAACCACAGCCCAGACAACAGACAACTACAGCCCAGACACACAGACAACTACAGCCCAGACACACAGACAACCACTCCCAGACACACAGACAACCACAGCCCAGACACAGACAACCACATCCCAGACACACAGACAACCACAGCCCAGACACACAGACAACCACAGCCCAGACACACAGACAACCACAGCCCAGACACACTGACAACCACACCCCAGACACACAGACAACCACAGCCCAGACACACAGACAAACCATATGCCCAGACACACAGACAACCACACCCAGACACAGCATACAAGACAGCCACAGCACAGACAACCACAGCCCAGACACACAGACAACCAACAGCCCAGACACAGAGCAACCACAGCCCAGACACACAGACACCGCTCTGACTTGCTGGCCTGTATGAATGTGCTGTGCTTGAGACAGCGGACAACTCACCATGTTGGATTGTAATGGTTAAAAGCAGCAGGTCTTACTCCTCAGTCCCAGCTGACTCATTCATCGCCTGAGGTCGTCTCGCAGGAAAGTGCTCCGGACCGAATCGTTGGCTTTGACAACTCTATAAGTTGAAGGATCTCTCTCTCTCTCTCCCTCTCTCTGTATGCATCTGTATTGACATGTTCTCTTGCCATTTCTTCATCGGAAAGAGACAAGAAGAGCATGATAAAATACCAATCAATTTACACAGTGAACAAATAAGGTATGGTCAGGGAAAGTGGTCATACTCTGGCCTATAGCCTACTATATTAGATTAATGAAGTCAATAGCTGATGAACAGCACATTCATTGCTTTGATGGGATCTCCTTCTTCAAGTGGYCGATTATACAGAGACCTGTGGTCTTTCTCAACATGGCTCCATTTAGKAACTCAGTTTGACTGTGCATGCTTTTGTTTGACTACACTCTAGCACAAAAAAAACCTGATTCAACAAAAGTAATCCAATCATCAAGACATTGATGAGCTCAATCAAGGTTGTTGGCCAGGGCTGGAATTAGAAAAGACTGCACACCCGGTATCTCTACTGGACCAGGAGGGTGTTGGACAGTGGACACCACTGCTGTAGCCTAACTGCTGATATACAGTAAATGCATGTGATTGATTGATAGAGAGCTGGCCGCACCCTCAGTCAGTCCCTCACCTGTCAAATTAGTTTCCTTACGGTGAATGGTGACTTGTAAACAAACGGTACTGTACTGGGTGTGGATGAACAATGACAGAGCGTATATCAGGATGACTCGTGGAAGAAATTAACGTCATGCTCAATTATAGTACGGAGCAGTTGCAAGGTAACAGGTAATTTACTGGTAATTCACCAAAGTGCCTTGCGTTAGTCCGTTTAATAGTGCATGCAAGATTCTGTGTTCCAAGATTATGTCTAAATTACTGCCGTGGCTACAGAATCTCTAAATTACTGGCGAGGCTACAGAATCTCTAAATTACTGGCGAGGCTACAGAATCTCTAAACTACTGGCGAGGCTACAGAATCTCTAAAGGATAAACGGTTGTAGAACTGGGAGGTTTTTTGGTTATTGTGATGTGTGATGTTTTGTTATCGTGGGTCGAGGGCAAGGTGAGTATGGTACGTGTATGCAGTACAGGATATTTTTGGTGTTTTATTTTTAAGGGGGGGTGAGATTTTAATGAAATGGAGTTTCATTAAAGAAAGCAAAATGTCTATTTTCTCTCTCTCTAAACTATACAGACAACAAACACAGAATTATTCTCCAAATGAATCTGGCAAAAGACTATTCCGGAACATGTCCCTCTAATCATGAATATTTATGAGAGGTTGGGAATCAAAAGGAGGTTACTTGATTCTGAACGATTGGTGTAGAGACGCCCCCCCCCACATGTGCACACACACACGTTATTAGAATCAGAATCAAACAATTTGGCCATTTCACCACTTTAAATATTCTGAGCACTGCTTTCTACACCACAGTGTGTGTGTGTGTGTGTGTGTGTGTGTGTGTGTGTGTGTGTGTGTGTGTGTTGTGTGTGTGTGTGTGTGTGTGTGTGTGTGTGTGTGTGTGTGTGTGTGTGTGTGTGTGTGTGTGTGTGTGTGTGTGTGTGTGTGTGTGTGTGTGTGGCGTGCGTGTGTTGTGTGACTGAGAAGAGTCAATGGACTCTATGGCGTAGAGTGAACATGTTAATGTGCTAGTTAGGGGAAGGGTGTGGAGGGGGAAAGTAGCTGGATTGGAAGAGAGGCCCTATTGTCTAAAGCTAACCAAACCCTTGGATATATATAGTCCAGAGGGTTGACTAGGGGTGAATTTGAAGCATAGAGAGAGAGAACAGAATCAGAGTGAGAGAAAGAAGAGAGTGAGGG
>NW_019944295.1:38171-43268 GCF_002910315.2 Salvelinus sp. IW2-2015 | reverse complement strand
TGCCACCAACACAATACACATGCATAGAAAACGCACAAAGGCTACACTAAAATGTGCGTGTGTGTGTGTGTGTGTGTGTGTGTGTGTTGTTGTGTGTGTGTTGTGTGTGTGTGTGTGTGGAAAGCGTTTTGACCATTGTACTGTATTGTGCAGCGTCAACACTGGATGCACTCGTATATATCATCACAAAGGTTGCCTTGACATCTGTCTCTCTAACTGTGACACGGAGTGAAGGTGTGAGAGAAAGAGACGTGAGGGCGTGAGAAATGCGGAGCGAGCGAGACTCAGACTCTGTGGTCTGACAGAGAGAGAGACATAATGTCTGACCAGGAGAGCGTTGGTATGCTCATTATGGAAGGGCGCGCAGGAAGACCTGATCTCTCAATCAATTTGACAAGCCAAGAGGGGAGTCTGAAGCCATGTATGCCTATCAGACACGCTACACCTAGCCTAAGTTTTTCTGCATGTACTAGCCTTCTGTCGCCACGCAGTAGTTTAGAGAGTTCTGTAGCCTCGCCAGTAGTTAGACCTTCTGTAGCCTCGCATAGCTTAGAGAGTTTTGTAGGCCCCTCGCCAGTAGTAAGGACTCTTCTGTGCCTCGCCAGTAGTCGTTAAGGACCTTCTGTAGCCTCGCCAGTAGTTTAGACGTTCTGTAGCCTCGCCAGTAGTATAGAGACCTTCTGTAGCCTCGCAGTAGTATAGACCTTCTGTAGCCTCGCAGTAGTTTTAGAGATTCTGTAGCCTCGCCAGTAGCTTAGAGATTTCTGGCAGCCTCGCCAGTAGTTTAGAGATTCTGTAGCCTCGCGCAGTAATTTAGAGATTCTGTAGCCTCGCCAGCAGTAGTTTAGAGATTCTGTAGCTCGCCAGTAATTTAGAGATTCTGTAGGCCTCGCCAGTAGTTTAGAGCTCTGTAGCCTTCGCCAGTAATATTTAGAGATTCTGTAGCCTCGCCAGTAATTTAGAGATTCTGCAGCCTCGCAGTAATTTAGAGATTCTGCAGCCTCGCCAGTAATTTAGAGGATTCTGTAGCCTCGTCAGTAGTTTAGAGATTCTGTAGCCTCGCCGAGTAATTTAGATTCTGTAGCCTCGCCAGTAGTTTAGAGATTCTGTAGCCTCGCCAGTAATTTAGAGATTCTGTAGCCTTGTCAGTAGAAACATCTTCCCCAGCTATACAGACAGCCCCCCCAACACACCATATCTCCTGAAACATCTTCCCCAACTATACAGACAGCCCCCCCAACACACCATATCTCCTGAAACATCTCCACACGTTTTATCATTTCATAGTACTCAAATTCTACACTAAGGCGAGCAGAGGCCATCACATTGAATAATAGTCAAGGGTCTGTTATCCCCCTGACCTTTGACCCTGTTCCTCCTTGTTAACCAAATAGCCTGAGCAAACAGAAAACTTTGCATGAGCAAACAGAAAATTCTACAAAACACAGTTGGCCTTCTCCTTATTTGAATACTTGTACCCCATTATAAACATCCCAACAATAAAAACCACCCCCAACCTCTCRCACAGACGTTCCAACAGAGGCATTAATGGCATTAACCTGGTGCACACAGAAAACACATGAATCACAGTTTCTCTCATAACACAGAACGGACACCCCTGCCCGATTCCCGGTTCAACCTGTGCCAACCAGCTGTTAGTGGCCAGGGCTCCATGTAGAACCCTCCACTGGAGGTCCCCTGACCTCTTTGGTACCTAGGGTTTGTAGAGCTATCTCCATCTAAAACCCACCATACTCTCCACCCCACATACCCCCTGCCACTGATGTGCCTTCACTCCTGTTAGGCTCCTAATGTTCCTTACCTTAACACAGAGGTTGTAGAGGGCTTTACCTCCCACCCCCTCAAACTACCCCAGGCTCAGAGTGTTCAAATCTAAAAGTCCTCCAGACCCCCTTGCCAGTCCCCAGTCTCTGCCGTCACCTGCAGTGGTGGAAACATTGGTGGCCGCGCCCCCTTTGGTCGCTCAAACACCCCCTTTACCGGCTCAGACAGTGCCTCCTGGACCTCCTCCAGGAATCTCTCCAGCCGTCTAAGAGACATCATTCCTGTTTGTTGTGCCAGGACTTCCGCAGTTTTTCACCCCTCCTCTTCCAGCAGTCGCAGCTCACCCAGCCTTAGTAAACCCGCTGCCATCAGTTGCCTCTGCAGGGTGGCAGACTGAACCGATCTCAAAGGGATGGCAGGGTTGTGGAAGATAGGCTCCTCGCACACCCACAGCCCAGGCCCCACACCCCCTTCTGGTGTGGGCCTTAGCAGCTGCCAGGCCCTCAGCACTGCAGAGTAAAAGTCTGAGAGACCTGCTGTACTCAGCCTCTCCAGCTTCATGAGGAACAGCTGTCGGTCCAACCCTAATCCACCAGCTCTCCTCTGCAGCGCGCATGCTGGTTCCCTCCAGCCAACATCAGTATTGTACAACAGTCTCTGCACCGGCTTCATTCGGAAAGCAGCCACCCTGCTCTCCAGTTCCACCAGGCCCTGTYCTCCTTCGTGAACAGTCATGTACAACACTGCCGCCTTCAGCCAGTGATGGCCCGACCAGAAAAAGTCCACCAGCTTGCATTGCAAGTCTGCAAGCAGACCAGCAGTGGGGTTGAGAAAGGCCGGGTTTATGCCAAAGGGAAGATGCCACCAGGTTGTTGATTATCAGCACCCTCCCGCTATATGACACTTGGGATAGGAGCCACCTCCACCTGGCCAGTCTTGACACCACTGCCCGGGACTGCCCCTCCCAGTTCTTCCTGACCCACCTCTCCAAGCCCAGGTACACCCCCCAACATTTTAAGCCCTTCACAACCCCACTGCAAACCCCCTGGAAGCAGGGGAGGGGCCCTATCACCCCATGCCCCACATAACAGAGCTTGGCTCTTGCCCCAGTTTGCCTTAGCTGATGAAGCTCCCTCGTACACCTTTAGACTAGTCTCTGGTGCCTGCATATCCTGACCATCACAGTAACATCATCTGTATATGCTGACACTGCTATGCCTGTCAACACACCCATGCCTGTCCAGCACACTCCCTGCAGTCTCCTGCGTTGCAGGCCCCAAAACGGCTCAATGGCTAGTGTATATAACTGCCCCAATAGAGGGCATCCTTGTCTAATGCACCGTCTCACCCAGACTGGCCTACTGAGCCCCCTCCCGMCTTGACCATACATGACACCAGAGCATACAACATCTTCGCACAGGTCCAAAAACTTTTCCCAAACCCMAAAACAGACGTCACATTAAACAGATACTCATGGTCCACTCAATCAAAAGCCTTCTCTGTATCTAAAGAGACCAGTCCAATAGTTCACATTAGGACCTCTCGACAAGTCCAGCATGTCCCTGATTAAGAACAAGTTGTCCGTGATTGACCGTCCCGGTACACAATATGTTTGGTCCTTGTGTACTATTGAGTCCAGATGTTATAAAACTCCACTGGGAGTCCATCGACCCCTGGTGCACGGCCGGGGGACATCTGGGTTACGGCATCTGCCAGTTCATGGGACAACAGGGAAATGTCAATTTCATCCCTCTGTGCCAGAGAGAGCTTAGGAGTCCTGCGAACAAGACCCGAGCACACATAGGATCACACAGTTCTGCCCTATACAACTCAGTATAGAACTCCAAAGTTCGCTCCACATCTCCCCCACCACAAGGTCACCGCCCATCAGACAGCCGTAGACAATGCATACCCTTTGGCTTCACCGCACTGTCTTTCCAAACCAAAGAGGAAGGAGCTGGGAGCATCCATCTCCTTGAGCATGGAGAACCTAGCTCTTACAAGTGCTCCCATTGCTACAACACCACTAAGCAAAGGGCATCACCAAGCAAGCGGCACTATGAAGACCGAGGAGCTCWCCAAACAGGTCAGGGACAAAGGTCTAGAGAAGTACAGATCAGGGTTGGGTTCTAAAAAAATACCAGAAACTTTGAACATCCCACAAAGCACCATTAAATCCATTATTAAAAATGGAAAGAACATGGCACCACAATAAACCTTCCGTGACGCATACAAAGCCCTGCCCCGCCCTCCTTTCGGAAAATCTGACCACGACTCCTTTTTGTTGATCCCAGCCTATAGACAGAAAGTAAAACAGGAAACGCCCATGCTCAGGTCTGTTCAATGCTGGTCCGACCAATCTGATTCCACGCTTCAAGATTGCTTCGATCACCTGGACTGGGATATGTTCCGCATAGCGTTGGACAACAACATTGATGAATACGCTGATTCGGTGCGCGAGTTTATTAGCAAGTGCATCGGTGATGTTGTACCCACAGCAACTATTAAAACCTTCCCCAACCAGAAACCACGGAATGATGGCAGCATTCGYGCAAAACTGAAAGTGCGAACCACTGCCTTAATTCAGGGCAAGGCGACCGGTAACATGACCGAATACAAACAGTGTAGCTATTCCCTCCGCAAAGCAATCAAACAAGTTAAGCGTCAGTATAGAGACAAAGTAGAGTCGCAATTCAATGGCTCAGACACGAGAGGTATGTGGCAGGGCCTACAGTCAATMACGGACTGCAAAAAGAAAACCAGCCCCGTCGCGGACCACGATCTCCTGCTCCCAGACAAACTAAACAACTTCTTTGCTCGCATTGAGGTCAATACAGTGCCAACGACACGGCCCGCTACCAAAACCTGCTGGCTCTCCTTCACCGCAGCCAACGTGAGAAAAGCATTTAAACGTGTTAACTCTCGCAAGGCTGCCGGCCCAGATGGCATCCCTAGCCGCGTCTTCAGAGCATGCACAGACCAGYTGGCTGGTGTGTTTACGGACATATTCAATCAATCCTTATCCCAGTCTGCTGTTCCCACATGCTTCAAGAGGGCCACCATTGTTCCAGTTCCCAAGAAAGCTAAGGTATCTGAGCTAAATGACTATCGCCCCGTAGCACTCACCTCCGTCATCATGAAGTGCTTTGAGAGACTAGTCAAGGATTATATCACCTCCACCCTACCATAGACCCACTCCAATTTCCTTACCGTCCCAATAGGTCCACAGACGACGCAATCACAATCACACTGCACACTGCCCTAACCCACCTGGACAAGAGGAATACGTATGTAAGAATGCTGTTCATCGAC
>NW_019944295.1:29968-31586 GCF_002910315.2 Salvelinus sp. IW2-2015 | reverse complement strand
GACTGAGTGGGGGAAGCATGCCGCTGGAGGAAGTATAGCCAATGTGTACTTTACACATTTCATTACATTTTTATATATTGCAAATAAAATGTAAAAACAATCACAAATAATATTTTATATTATTAATTTCAAACAACAGCATTAGCATGAGAAGAACTTACCAGTCCAAAACAATGTCCTCTCCGTTCAAAAAATATGCTTCCATTTGAGTCATGATCGCTAACTGAGTCGTCTTCCAAAAGCATATGTTTCACTTTCACGATCAATTTCCTCTATAATTTTGTCTACATTCGTATATCTAGTCTTAGATTTAGCTTTCCCTGACTTATTCCCCATGATGTTCGATATATAAACAGCTGAAGATGCGCATTACTGAAATAGTGCTGTGCGTAACAAGCTTGGCTCCTTCCAGTATGAATCTTCAGTGGTGAAAGACCGTCTTTAAGCCGGAGTTTACTACATGGGTTGGTCTTCCAACACAGAACCATTACATATTGTYGTTTACCTCTGCTCATTGGCTATCTACCCAGCTARATKTCAAGACGATCAGTGGTCATTGGGTTAAAATACAGTCAATCAACGAAACAGCGKTCATWTAATTGGAGCACAATGAGGTCATTGCTTGTTGTCTTCCAATCGGTTTCTTTCGGTCAATACGTCCCGCGAAATGACCCGTCAGTTTGCTTGTGTTACAAACAAACAGTTGATTGCAATGAAACCAAACATGACTGGATAAAGTCACGTTTAGTCTGTGTATATACGTCAAATGTTTTGTCGAAAAAATTGAATGACACGGAATTCAACGAGATAAACGTTCACAAAATGTTTCGTGTTAGGCTATAAAAATGGATTTAACCGAACAAAAGACCATTCATTGTGTAACAATGAGCCTTGCGATTGCAAACAGAGCAAGATCTTCGAAGGTAAACAATTTATTTACTTGCAATTTGTGATTTTGTTACTCCTGTGCTGGTTGAAATAGTATTTTGGTATGGGGCTCTGTGCTCATATAATCGCATCGTATTCTTTCGCAGTAAATCCTTTTTTAAATCTGACAACGCAGTTGGATTAGCAAGATTCTAGGCTTTTGAACCATGTGAGACACTTGTATTTTGAGGAATGTTTAATATGACTATTTATGTGGCGATCACCGTATGTTGTCGAATTTTAACCCGCTACCGGGATCCGTAGCAGAGAGAAGTTAAACAGCCATCACTAACATTGAGTGGCTGCTGCCAAAGTACTGACTCAATCTCTAGCCACTTTAATAATAAAACATTTGATGTAATAAATGTATCACTAGTCACTTTAAACTATGCCACTTTCTATAATGTTTACATACATGATGGGAACATTTTGACATTTGYCGTATGGTTGATGAGAAACACCATATTGCAAAGGTACGGTCCCTTACTTCCCGTTCTCTGCTGCCAATGACTGGAACGAACTGCAAAAATCACTGAAGCTGGAGACTCATATCTCCCTCACAAGCTTTAAGCACCAGCTGTCAGAGCAGCTCACAGATCACCGCACTGTACATGGCACCATCCACAACTACCTCCAACCCCCAATAATTGTATTCTATTTATTTATACTTGGCTCCTTTGCCACCCAAGTA
>NW_019944295.1:17502-22809 GCF_002910315.2 Salvelinus sp. IW2-2015 | reverse complement strand
CTCAAAACACCATAGACTCTCTGTGCTGGCAACCCCTGCGTAGAGCCCCTCCCCATGCCTCACTTTAAAATGCACATTTAGCTGTTGCTCATTGTTATTCAGAAACATGAACACTTGCCTCCTGAACGAAACAACGTGCCTAACGGCATCTGCCTGAAAACCTGCCGACAGTACACGAAAACCCGCTAGCAAACTTACAAAAACTCAGCTCTTACCTGATTTGATCATCCRTAATAAACGGAGGCAAATTTCCAACTACCACCCTGGTCGAAGAGGTAGAAAGAGGCGAAATTGGCACCAACACACCCTTTACAAATATTCCCCTATTAGGCAATTAGCCTACCAACCAAATTTGCTCTTTTCATGAACACAACCACAGCTTTGTTCATTCTCCTCCACTTTAACTCCGTTCTCAGGAACACAYCTGAATCCATGCCGGAAACATATTGTGCTTGTGTTTGAAGACTTTAAAAGTGATAAAGACTTCATTTATTTTTCCCTTAAACATGAGGGGAAGACCCAAGTTCTGATGGAGAAGCATGGGGGAACGGATTTAATCACAGTACAACACTCCCACTGGGAGGCAGGGCAGGAAGTGGTGTAGCGACGCCTTCTGTTCACCCAGCTTTTCCTGTGGCCCGTGTCAAGCGTGTCAGAATGGATGGCAGTGAGGGACAAACAAAACCGGAGTGATAATTTGAAAACTTTGAGCACACAGAGAGTATATGTGTTTGTGTGTGTCTGTGTGCCTGTGTGTCGAGTCATGGTCAGTGACTGAAGCGTGTTTTCTGTAATATAGACAATTGGCGTTCTCCCTCTTTCCCTCTGCCTGGCTTGTTAGACACAGTGAAACGCAGAGTGGTTTGTTAATCAACATGAATTATGTAAACGCTATTTGTTTCCTCTGCAATACACCAAAGATTCCCTGTTCTGTGGGTTTTCATGTTATTGTGTGTTGTTGCAGTCTTTCTCTACAACTCCTCTTTCCAGGCATTAACTCTCTCTTTGTGCCTGGGCATATTTAATGCATGACAAACATAGCACAAATAAAAAACAGATAAATGATTCAATGCTGTGTATGTGTGTAGGCGTGTGTGTATGTCTGTAGGTGTGTGTGTGTGTAGGTGTGTGTAGGTGAAGGTGTGCGTAAGTGTGTTTGACTCTTCATGTCGTGTTATGGGCTACTCTGTCTCTCTCTCCCTCTTTCTCTCCCTGTTTATTTATTTCTTTCTTTCTCTCTCTGTCTCTCTCTCTCTCTCTCTCTCCCTCTTTCTCTCCCTGTTTATTTCTTTCTCTCTCTCTCGTGGCTGTTGTATGGTCTTAAAAAATGGGTAATTAATGAGGAATAAAGGAACATTAAGCTAATTAGCCGTTGCAACTAAGCCCTTTGGAGAAATACACACACACACATACACAAACACCCACACACACACAGACAAAGATACATCACTGGAAGTGAGCCAACTGCTGTGTCATTTGGGTTAGCAGCTACACGCACGCACACACACACCCACCCACCCACCCACCCACGCACCCCACCCCCACCTCGATCACCACACCACATCACAGCACACACAGCACACACACCACCACAGCATCACACACACACACACACACACACACACACACAACACCACACACACAACTCCTGTCTCTCTTAATGAGTTATGTTCTGATGGTTGTGGGAGGCTAAATGTCAAATATACATCATAGACAGCTTTCTATGATGTGCTAACGCACCATCCCAGGGTGATAAGAGTAGTTCTGCTTATAATCCCACTCCTTTCTCTACCTCCCCCCTCTCCCTCCTCATCTCTGCCTCCCCTCTCCTCTCTCTACTTCCCCCTCTCCCCTCCTCTCTCTACCTCCCTTCCCGCTCCTCTCTCTACCTCCCCCTCTCCACCCTGCTTTCTACCCTCCCCTCTCAGCTGTTCCAGCTCCTCCCCTCCTCTCTCTGCCTCCCCCTTCCCTCCTTCTCTGCTCCCCTCTCTTCTCCTCTCTAACTAATCCCTCCTCCCCTCTTCTCTCTGCCTCAACCTCTCCAACCATCTCTCTCTGTCCCTATTCTCTCCTCTCAATCTTAAACCTCCCCTCTTCCCTCCTCGTCATTCTACTCCCCCTCTCCACTTTCTTTCTATACCGCATCTCCCTCTCCTCCTTTCTCTATCTCCCGCTTCTCCCTCTCTCCGTCTGCCGTCCCTCTTCTCTCGTCTCTGGGATTCCCTCAGCCTCTCCTCGTTCCATACATCGTTTAGTCCTTCCTCTCTCGACCCTCTGTGCATCTTCATCGTACTCTCTCCACCCTATTTTCTCCTCCCCCTCTCCCTCTCTCTCTGGCCATCCCCTCTCCTCTCTCTCTCCTCTCCTCTCTCTTCTCTCCTTGCCTCTCCTCTCCTTCTCCTCTCTCTTTCCTCTCCTCTCCTCTCCTCTCTTTCCTTCCTCTCTCTCCTCTCCTCTCTTTCCTTTCCTATCACTATTCCTCTCGTATCGCTACCTATCTCTCCTTCCTCTACTTCCCCTCTCCCATCCTCTCCTACGTCCCCTCTCCCTCCTCTCTCTGGCCGTCCCGATCTCTGCATCTACTCCTTACTTGCTAGGATTTGCACTGACTCCCTCTCCTGTCTCTCTCTCCGCCCTTCTCCTCCCTCTCTGTCTACCAATCCCTCTCCTCTCCTGCTTCTCTGGGCCCCCCTATCTTCCCTCCGCTATCTTCTCCTCCCCTCTCCTCTCCCTCTTCTGAGCCCTCTCTGTGGATCAGCAGGAAAGGCGACGTTTGTCTATGACTCTTTCACCTCACACTGGCAGGGTGGGGGAGGGTAGAGGGTGGTGTCACGAGTAATGGAGTAAGAGGAGGGCTACCCGTAGGATTTAGCAAATGTCCCTATGTTGTTGTTTGTTGCTGCTATAGGAGTTGTGACGATGACAGTGTTGTGGCGGGGTTTGGAGGATTTATCAGATGTGTAATCCATACATCCCAAAAACGGCTAAGTCTTTGCTTCCCCTTGTTAAATTGGGTAATGCGTAAGAGGTTAGTATGTTTGCGGGGGGGAATGGTCCTTTGTGCTCTGTAACTTTCTCATTCATGATTATCCGTATGGTAATGGTGGACTTCTACTTAATGTAGAAGTGTTCAGAAACATATTCTAGTGCTTTGTTTTGAACAATTTAGAAGTGACTCAAAAAAATGACACAATAATGACTTCTACATTTCTGTTGGGAACAACATCATTCGTCAACAGAACCAACAAATGCAGGATGTAGAGTCAACAGCTTGATGTCGTCATGGGAATATGGACTTGATGTCTATGTTAATACGCTATACATAGTGCATTTGTAGACCAGATACATAACATTCATGGGGGGAACTCGCTACAGTGATACAACCTTAAATGGGGGGAACGTTTAGCAGTAGATACAACTTAAAATGGGGGGACTCTACAGTATAGTACACCTTTTCAATGGGGGGACATAGCTACTGCAGGATATTGCAACCCATCTCAATATATGGGGGGATCTGCTGGCAGAGAATTACCACCTTCAACAGTGGGGACTCTACTCGTAGATACACATTCAAATGGGGGGACTCTACTGCAGATGAGCACTTCAATGGGGGGACTCTACTCGCAAAGATCACATTCAAGCATGGGGACTCTACGGCTGCAGAGACACTATTCAAATGGGGGACTCTACTGCAGATTACACCGTTGATATGGGAGGGAGACTACGTACTGTAGATAGTATTCAAATGGGGGGGGACTCTATACTGCGATACAACCTTCAAATGGGGGGACTCTTACGTTGTAGATACTGCTATCACATTGGGGGCTCTACTGTGCGATAATAGCACATTCCAATGGGGGGACTACTGCAGATCCAACCTTCAATGGGCGCGGACTCTACTGCAGATACACCTCAATGGGGGAAACTCTTAACTGTAGGATAGACATTCAAATTGGGGGGAACTACTTACTGCATGGATTAGACATTCAAAGGGGGGACTCTACTGTTCTGTCAGGACATTCGAATGGGGGGGGACTCTATGTAGATAACATCTCCAAACTGGGGGGAGCTTCTGTAACTTGCATGAATACACTATTCAAATGGGGGGACTACTGCAAGATGACACCTTCCAACATGGGGGGACTTACTCGCAGAATACACTTTCATAATGGGGTGGACTCTACCGACTAGATACACATTCAAATGGGGGGAATCTACTGCAGATTAGCAGACCTTCAAATGGGGACTCTATCATGATAAAGCTAACACCTTCAAATGAGGGGGACTTTACAGTAGATACACACTTAAAAATGCGGGGGACTACTATGACCATGGTAGATACATCCTTCAAGATGGGGGACTTTGACAGTAGATACAACTTAAAGATGCTTGGGGGACTCTAGCAGTAGATATCACTCCTTCAATAATAGGAGGGGGACTTTAACCAGTACCGATTACGAGACGTTTAATATGGGGGGATCTACAGTAGATACACCTTCAAATGGGGGCTCACTGTACCAGTAGATCATGCACCTTCAAGATGGGTGGGACTCTACTGTAGATGTCCACACCCATTTCCAATTGGGTGGACTCTTACTGCAGATACACCTTCAACGATGGGGGGACTCTACTGCAGATCACCTTCAAATTGGGGGGACTCTTACTGTAGATACACATTGTCATACATGGGGGGACTCTAAGTAGATACACATTCAATATGGCGACGGGACTCTACTAGCAGATACAGCCTTTCACATAGGGGACTTTAACAGTAGATACCACCTTCAAATGGGGGGGATCTACAGTAGGATACACATTCAAATGGGGGAATCTACTGTAGATACACCTTCAAATGGGGGGACTTACTTGCAGATACCCTTCAAATGGGGGGGACTCTACAGTAGATAACCTTCAAATGGGGGGAACTCATACAGTAGAAGTACACATTACAAATGGGGGAATCCTACTGTAGACTACACCCCTCAATGGGGGTGACTCTACAGTAGAACTACACCTTTAAATGGGGGGCCTCTAAACAGTAGATACACTTCAAATGGGGGGATCTACGGATACACCTTCAATGGGGGACTCTACTGGCGATACACCACTTCTAAATGGGGGGAACTCTACAGTAGAATACAACCTTCAAATGGGGGGACTCTACTGTATGAGTCTAATCTCTTCAAATGGGGGGAATCTACAGTAATACACATTCAACATGGGGGAACTCCTTATGAGTACCCTTACTAATGGGGGGACTCTACTGCAGATACACCTTCAAATGGGGGGACTCTAACTGGTGATACA
>NW_019944295.1:10418-15729 GCF_002910315.2 Salvelinus sp. IW2-2015 | reverse complement strand
GGAATCTACAGTAGAACACATTTCCAAATGGGGGTCTCTACTAGATACAACATTCAAATGGGGACTTTACTGCAATACACCTTCAAAGGGGACTCTACTGCAGATACACCTTCAAATGGGGGGAATCTACAGTAATACACATTTTTTCAAAAAAAAAAAATGGGGGGAAACTCTACTGCAGGATACCACATTCAAATGGGGGGACTCTACTGCAGGATTACCACCTTCAAATGGGGGACTCTACTGCAAGATACACCTTCAAATGGGGGGACTCTACTGTAGATACACATTCAAATGGCTCAGTCTAAAGGGACTCTACTTGCCAGATACACATTCAAATGGGGGACTCTACTGTAGATACACCAATTTCAAATGGACGGTCTACGCGAGAACACCATTCAAATGGGGGACTCTTACTGCAGAACACACTTCAGAATTGGGGGACTGCTACGCAATACCACCTTCAAATGGGGGGACTCTACTGCAATTACACCTCAAATGCAGGCGGAGCTCGTACTGCAGATACACCTTCAAAAAGGGGCGACTGCTACTGTCAGAACACCTTCAAATGGGGGACTCTTACTGCAGAACACCTTCAAAATGGCGGGACTCTACTGCAGATACACCTTCAAATGGGGGACCTACTGCTAGTACCACCTTCAATGATGGGGACTACTTATACACGGTTGCAAAGAGGGGGAGCTTACTGCAACAATTCAAATTGGGGACTGCTACTTAGATACACCTCAAATGGGGGAATCTACAGGTAGATACACATTCAAATGGGACTCTACAGTAATACACCTTTCAAATGGGGAAATCTACATAATACACCTTCAAATGGGGAGGTACTCTACTGTAGATACACCTTCAAATGGGGGAATCTACAGTAGAACCACCATCAAATGGGGGGACTCTACTGCAGAGTACACCTTCAAATGGGGGGACTCTACATAGATACACCTCAAATGGTGGGAATCCTACAGAGATACACCTTCAATGGGGGGGACTCGTACTGCATACACATTCAAATGGGGGAATCTACAGGAGATACACCTTCAAATGGGCGGCGACTCTACTGTAGATAAATGGCTTTCATTTATTAAAATGGTGAAAACTGATTTATTTTGAGCAAATCATCCCCCAAATGAATATTTGACGTTCTGTACAGTGCTCTAATATAATCATTATGAGCCTCATTGTCATTACTCGTCGCTCATATACTATAAATTAAAAGCTTCTCATTAGAATTCATTCATAAATCGATAGAATGACATGCATCAATCAAAAACGCGAGGTGACATTAGCGTAAAGTTTCTCTCTTCATTTCTGCCTTCGTTCTTGCAAAGCGGTTCACTTGCTGCCAGGACACAACAACAGGTTAGGTTTAGGCATAAGTTAGCAGTTTGTTAGGTTGGGTTTAAAATCTAATTTATTTAAGAAATAAAATTTAGAAAGACGGGCTATGACTTTGTGGCTGTAGCCGAGCTAGTTGACGGCCATTGCAAAAGCTGGAGGACGTTTACCACCGGGGAGATTTTGTGCAAAAACTTCCAAATTAGATCAGGTTTACCCCCACCTCCACTGTTTTTCTTATCCTATAGCTACAAACCAGGGACTGTACTGGACTGGAGGCATCTGGTCACAATATATCCTCTACTCCAAACCAGGGACTGTACTAGACTGGAGGCATCTTTCACAATATTCCTCTACTCCAAACCAGGGGACTGTTACTAGACTGGAGCATCTGGTCACATATATTTCTACTCCAAACCAGGGGACTGTTACTAGACTGGAGGCATCTGGTCACAATATATCCTCTACTCCAAACCAGGGGACTGTACAAGACTGGAGCATCTTTCACAATATATCCTCTACTCCAAACCCAGGGACTGTACTAGACTGGAGGCATCTGGTCAAAATATCACTACTCCAAACCAGGGGACTGACTAACTGAAGGCATCTGTGTCACAATATATCCTCACTCCAAACCAGGACTGTACAGACTGGAGGCATCTGTCACAACATTCCTCTACTCTAACCAGTGGACGTACTAGACTGGAGTCATCTGTCACACATGTCCTCTACTCCAAAACAATACCAAAGAGCGTTTGTGTAATGTCTGTGTTTCTGTGTTCCTGTGAGGTGGTGTTGAATATTTTGTGTTGTTGTGTGAGTGTTTTTAAAATTTTATTTACCTTTATTTAACCAGGTAGGCTAGTTAGAACAAGTTCTCATTTACAACTGCGGACCTGGCCAAGAGAAAGCAAAGCAGTTTTATACATACAACAACACAGAGTTACACATGTAACAAACATAATAGTCAATGAGTAAACAAACATAGTCAATAATACAGTAAATAACAAGTCTATATACAATTGTGCAAATGAGGTGAGATAAGGGAGGTAAGGTAATAAATAGGGCCATGTGGCGAAAGTAATTACAATATAGCATTAAACACTGGAATGGTAGATGGCAGAATATGAATGTGCAACTAGAGATACTGGGTCAAAGGAGTAAGATAAATAAATAAATACATATGGGATGATGTAGTTGGATGGCCTATTTACAGAATGGGCTATGTACAGGTGCAGTGATCTGTGAGCTGCTCAGACAGCTGTGCTAGTGAGGAGGGTAAGAGCTCCAGCCTTCAGTGGTTTTTTGCAGTTCATTCCAGTCATTGGCAGCAGAGAACTGCGAAGGAAAGCAGCACCAAAGGAGGAATTGGCTTTGGGGGGACTAGAGAGTTTATACCTGCTGGAGCGCTGCTACGGGTGGGTGCTGCTATGGTGACAAGTGAGCTGAGATAAGGCGGCGGTTACTACAAGAACTTGTAGTTGACCTGAAGCCAGTGGTTTGGCGACGAGTGTGAAGCGAGGGCCAGCCAACGAGAGCGTACACGTCGCAGTGGTGGTTAGTATATGGGGCTTTGGTGACAAAACATAGCACTGTGATAGACTGCATCCCAATTTGTTGATAGTAGAGTGTTGGGGCTATTTTGTAAATACTATATGCCGAAGTCAAGGATCGGTAAGATGGTATGTTTGGCTGCTTTGTTGCGAATAGGAAGGCAATTCTAGATTTAATTTTGGATTGGACATGCTAATGTGAGTCTGGAAGGAGAGTTATAAGTCTAACCAGACACTTAGGTATTTGTAGTTTCCACATATTCTATGTCAGAACCATCCAGAGTAGTGATGCTTGGGAGGGCGGGCAGGTGTGGAAACGATCGTTTGAAGAGCATGCATTTCATTTTACTTGGATTTAAGAACAGTTGAAGGCCACGGAAGGAGAGTGTATGGCATGGAAGCTCGTCTGGAGGTTTAGTTAAAAACTTCACAAAGTAGGGTGCACTATTTTCACTCCGGATGAAAAGCGTGCCCAAAGTAAACTTGCCTGCTACACAGGACCAGAAGCTAGGATATGCATATAATTGGTAGATTGGATAGAAAACACTCTAAGTTTCCAAAATTGTTTAAAATAGTGTCTGTGAATATAAGAGAACTATATGGCAGGCAAAAACCTGAGAGAAATCAATCCTGGAAGTGGGATTCTTTTTATTTTGTAGTTTTCTATTGAATGCCATTACAGTATCCATTGACTTAGGGCTCAAATGCGCTTCCTATGGCTTCCACTGAGATGCAACAGTCGTAAAACTGTTTCAGGCTTGTATTCTGAAAAATGAGGAGGTAAGAGGACTCTGAATGAGTGGACACTGCAAGTGCCCCAGAGCTTTTCAATGCGCGAGACCGAGGAGCGCGCCTTCTTGTTTACCTTTTATATTGACGACGTTATTGTCCGGTTGAAAATAATCAATAATTTTTAGGCCTAAAAACAACCTGAGGATTGATTTATAAACATCGTTTGACATGTTTCTATGAACTTTACGGATACTATTTTGAATTTTTGTCTGCCTGTGTGGACTGCGTTTGAGCCTGTGGATTACTGAACAAAGACGCAACAAAACAGAGGTTTTTGGATATGAAACATGGACTTTATCGAACAAAACAAAATTTATTGAGTAAATGGGAGTCTCGTGAGTCAACTATATGAAGATCATCAAAGGTAAGTGATTCATTTTATCACTATTTCTGAATTGTTGTAACTCCTCTACTTGGCTGCGACCTTTTGTAATTGATTTGTCTGGCTGGCGCTGTTCTCAGATAATCGCATAGTATGCTTTCGCCGTAAAGCCTTTTTGAAATCTGACACCGTGGTTGGATAAACAAGAAGTTAATCTTTATGTATAACACTTGTATGCTTCATGAATTTTTATAATGATTATTTCTGTTTTTGAATTTTGCACTCTGCAATTTCACTGGATGTTGGCCAGGTGGGACGCTACRGTCCCACGTCCCCTAGTGAGTTAACARAGTGTCCAAAGAAGGGCCAGAAGTATACAGAATGGTGTCGTCTGCATAGAGGTGGATCAGAGAATCACCAGCAGCAAGAGCGACATCATTGATGTATACAGAGAATTGAACCCTGTGGAAACCCCATAGAGACTGCCAGAGGTCCGGACAACAGGCCCTCCAATTTGACACACTGAACTCTGTCAGAGAAGTAGTTGGTGAACCAGGCGAGGCAGTCATTTGAGAAACCAAGACTGTTGAGTCTGCCTATAAGAATGTGGTGATTGACAGAGTCGAAAGCCTTGGCCAGGTCGATGAATACGGCTGCACAGTAATGTCTCTTATCGATGGCGGTTATGATATCATTTAGGACTTTGAGCGTTGCTGTGGTGCACCCATGACCAGCTCTGAAGCCAGATTGCATAGCGGAGAAGGTACGGTGGGATTCGAAATGGCTGTTGATCTGTTTGTTAACTTGTCTTTCGAAGACCTTAGAAAGGCAGGACAGGATGGATATAGGTCTATAACAGTTTGGGTCTAGAGTCTCTCCCCCTTTGAAGAGGGGGAGCTTTCCAATCTTTGGGGATCTCAGACGATATGAAAGAGAGGTTGAACAGGCTAGTAATAGGGGTTMCAACAATTTCGMCAGATCATTMTAGAAAGAGAGGGTCCAGGTTGTCTAGCCCGGCTGATTTGTAGGGGTCCAGATTTGGCAGCTCTTTCAGAACATCAGCAATCTGGATTTGGGTGAAGGAGAAATGGGGAGGCTTGGGAAAGTTGCTGTGGGGGGTGCAGTGCTGTTGATCGGGGTAGGGGTAGCCAGGTGGAAGGCATGGCCAGCCGTAGAAAAATGCTTATTGAAATTCTCAATTATAGTGGATTTATCGGTGTTGATAGTGTAACGCAGAACGCCACAGGATGGTTTTGTGCTGGTCAAGGGCAGTCAGGTCTGGAGAGAA
>NW_019944295.1:0-5881 GCF_002910315.2 Salvelinus sp. IW2-2015 | reverse complement strand
CCCCAAGTGCTCTTATTTGTTGCTTCCGTAACCGTAAAAGCTTGGTTTCATGCCATGTTAACATAGAAGCCCCTCCTCAAGTTTGTTTTATTCACTGCTTTAGCAACCTTCTGCAACCCGCGATGTCCTAGCATGTCTGAATCTGGTCTTAGGAAGCACACATAAACCTTGAAATTTCCATCCCTACTACAATCATTCCGAAAAGATAGAACTGCCAAAGGGCGGAGTTGCCAATCTACTGCAGAGATAGCCTGCAGAGTTCTGTCTTACTATCCAGGTCTGTACCTAACAATTCGAGCTTCTAACTTTAAAAAGCAACCTTTCCAGAAACAAGTCTCTCACGTTGCGCTTGCTATAGACCACCTCTGCCTCCAGCTGTCGCCTGGACACCATTATGTGAATTGATTGCCCCCATCTATCTTCAGAGCTTGTGCTGCTAGGTGACCTTAATCTCTCACAAATTATCAATGAACCACCAGGTACACCCAAATCTGTAAACAAGGGCACCATCATAGATATCATCCTAACCAACTTCCCTCAAATACATCTCTGCTGTTTTCAACAAATTATAACACCACTGCCTCATAACTTGCATCCGTAGTGGTCTTGCGGTCAACGCAACCTCATCACTGTCAAACGCTTCCTAAAACTTCAGCGAGCAGCCTTTTAATGCGACCTGGCAGGTTATCCTGGAAGGATAATTGACCTCATCCCGTCAGTAGAGGATGCCTGGTTTTCTTTAAAAGTGCCTTCCTCACCATCTTAATAAAGCATGCCCCATACAAAAATGTAGAACCAGGTACAGATATAGCCTTGGTTCTGGGATTAACATCTACATCACCAGAGGAACAGATGAGGAGTAGGATAAGGGTACGGCTAAAGGCTGACAGAACTGGTCGTCTAGTATGTTTGGAACAGAGACTAAAAGGAGKAGGTTTCTGGGTGTGATAGAATAGGTTCAAGGCATAATGTACAGACAGAGGTATGGTAGGATGTGAGTACATTGGAGGTAAACCTAGGCATTGAGTAATGATGAGAGAGATATTGTCTCTCGAGATGTTTAAACCAGGTGATGTCACCGCATATGTGGGAGGTGAAACTAAATGGTTGGTTAAGGCATATTGAGCAGGGCTAGAGGCTCTACAGTGAAATAAGACAYTAATCACTAACCAGGACAGTAATGGACGAGGCATATTGATATTAGGGWGAGGCATGCGTAGCCGAGTGATCATTGGGGTCCAGTGAGTGGTTGGGCTGGCTGGAGACACGGCGATTCAGACAGCCAGCAGGCCGGGGCTAGCAAGCTAGCAGAAGGGCCTTAGAAGGACGTCGCTATGGAGGAAAGTCTGACGTCAATGGACCAGTCGTGATGGATTAGTAGGGTTCCGAGTAGCAGAGGGGTCCAAGTCCAAMTGACAAAATAGGTATAGTGGCCCAAGAAYTTGGCCGATGGATCATTTCAGCTAACAGTCCAATATMCTCTAGACGGCTAGCGGGCCGCGGCTAGCAGCTAGCGGGCCGCACTAGCAGGCTAGCAGATGGGCATTCAGGGGCGTAGGGCGTAGGGGCCAGTTGAGTACCTGCGGCGTAGGGGCCAGTTGAGTACCCCCTCGAGCAGGTTACGTCGGTAGTCCAGTCGTGAAGGATCGGCGGGGTTCCGTGCCCCATACCGGCAGTAGAAGGGGTCTGGGTGTTGTAGCCCAGGAGTGGCTGATGGGCCTCTTCAGCTAGCCAGGAGAATGGGCCTAGCATGGGCTAGCTCCAGGCTAATTGGTGCTTGCTTCGGGACAGACGATAGCCAGGAGTAGTCACTCGGGTTGCAGCTAGCTAGCTGCGATGATCCGGGGGAAAAGGTTCAGAGCTTGCGGTAGGAATCCGGGGATATGGAGAGAAAATAGCRGATGACCTCTAYCAGTGGTTAGCTGACTACTAGCTAGTAGCTAGTGAGCTGGATAGCTTCTGMTGGGGATTCCGGTTCCGAGGTAAATGAAAATTCTTTAGAAAAAACAGATCCACACCACYTTTGGTGAGGCGGGTTGCAGGAGAGMATTTTGAAGTTGAGGTTTAGAAAAATATAAAAAAGATATGCGAATAAAAATATATAAAAAGATATATACATGGGACACGACAAGACGAAGGACAAAGACGTCTGACTGCTACGACATTTTGAATGAGATGTGTGTGTATTTGTGTGAATGTATGAGTGTGTGTGTTTGTGTGTTTGTTTGTGAGAGCATGAGTGTGTGAGTGTTGTTTTTGTGTGAGTGTGTGAGTGTTTGTTGTGTGTTTCGTGTGTCGTTGTATGTGTGTTTTTAATGTTTGTGTGTGGAAGTGGTGCTGTGTGTTGTTTGTTGCCTGTGAGTGTGTCATTCGTTGCTGAGTGTGTGGCTCGTGTCCGTGTTATGTTTTGTGCAGTCAGTGTGTGTTTGCTGTGACTGTGTGGCTTGCTGCGTGTGTTTGTGTAAGTGTGTAGTTTGTGTCTGTGGTTTGTGGTGAGTGTGTTTGTGTGTGTGTGTGCTTGTGTGTCTCTGTGTGAGTCGTCGTGTGTCTCGCTCGTGTTCTTCTTTTGCTGTTTGGTCGTGTGAGTGTGCTTTTGGTGTGCGTGTGCTGTGTTATGTTGTGTGAGGTGACGTTGTCGTGACGCCGCAGTGCGCTTTGTTTGTGTTTTGTGTCGAGTGGTGTCATGTTTTTTTGTATTGTGGTTTGTGTGGTGTCTTATCTGCTGTGTGTGGTGTGACGTGGACGATGCTTGTGTGCAGTGTGTCGCTTGTGTGAGTGTGTTTGGTGTGTCTTATGTTTTTTTGTGTGACGCTCTGTTTGCATGTGTGAGTGTGTGCCCGTTCTTTGTGTGGTGTGTCGCTTGCTGTCGCTCGTTTGTGGCAATCTGTTGCTGAGTATTGCCGCTCTGTGTGTCTTGTGTTACGAGGGGTGTGTCTGGTGTCGCTTTGGATCTTGTCCCTGTGTTTTTGTGTCTTTTGTGTGAGTGTGTCTCTTGGTGTGTGTGGTTTTGTCTTCTTTCTAGTGTGAGCTGGTGTGTTCGCCTCCGCCGGAGTTTGGTTTGTCGTCGTGTGAGTGTGTGTTTGTTTTCTGTGCCTTGTGTATTGTTGTTGTAGTTGCGTGAGTCCCGCACTTCTGCTATGAAGCTCGTGTGTGTGGGTGTGTCGTGTGTGTGTGTGTGCTGTCTTGTGTGTGTGCTGCTGGTCGTGCGCCGCTGTGTTGTTGTTTAATACGTCCTGTGCCATCGTTTTGCTGTGAGTGTGTTGCAAGTGTTTGTGGGCTCAAGTCTGTGTCGTGTAGTTTTGTGTGAGGTGTGCCATGTGTGTTGTGTTTGTTGTGTGCTGTAGTGTGATGGTGTGTGTGTGTGTGTGTGTGTGTGTGTGTTGGTGTTGTGGTGTGTGTGCACGAGAGTATGCGTGTGTGTGTGTATGAAGTGTTTGTGTTTGTGTGAGGGTGTGTGTTATGTGTGGTGTGTGTATGATGTGGTCGTGCGGTTCATCCACCGTGTGTTTGTGTGTTTTTTTGTGTTGTGTGTGTGATGTGGGCTTTTGTGTGCGTGTGTGTGGTGTCGTGTTTGTGTGAGTGGTGTGTTCGTGTGAGTGTGTGCGTTTGTTTGTGTTTGTGTGGTGGTGTGTGAGATGTGTGTGTGGTGTGGTGTGTTTGTGTTGAGTGTGCTTTGTGTGTTTATGTTTGTGTGAGTGTGTGGTTGTGTGTGAAGTGTGGTGGCTGTTTGGTAGTGAGTGTTTTTGTGTGTTTAGTCGGGGCTTTTGTTGTGAGTGTGTGGTCTTGTGTGTGAGTTGTGTGTGTGTTGTGTAGTGTGTGCCTGCTGTGTGTGGTTTGTGTATTGTGAGTGAGTTTTGTGTCTGTGGTGTTTTGTGTGAGTGTGTTTGCTGTGTGTGATTTTTGGGGTGTGCATGTCTTGGTAGATTGTGCGTCCCTTCGTTCACGCGTGTTTGGTGATAAGTGTGTGAGTTTGTGTTTGTTGTTTGTTGTGAGTGTCTTTGTCGTGTGTGTGTGTTTGTGTGTAAGTGTTGTTTTGTGTGTTTCTGTTTGGGTAGTGTGCTGGCTTGTGTGGTGAGTGCGTGTTGTTGGTGTGAGTGGTGTGCTGTGTGTGTGCTTTGTGTAGGACATGGTGTGAGTTTGTGTTCTGCTGTGTTGTTGTGTGTGTGTTTGTTGTGTGTGTGTCCCCTCCTTGTGTGACTGACTGTGTGCTTGTGCGTGTGTTTTTGTGTAACGTGTGTAGCAGTTTGTGCTGTGTGTCTCTTGTGTGAGTGTGTTTGTGTGTGTGGTGTTGTCGTTTCTGTGCTGAGTGGTGTGTGTGTGTCGTGGTGTGTCTTTGTGGCCCCTTGTGTTCTTTTGTGTTTGTTGGTGTTCCCCGGTGTGTGCCTTTGTGGTGCGCTGTTGGTCGTGTGCTGTTTGCTGTCGTATGTGTGTGTCGTCGTTGACCCCGTGCCTGTGGTTGTTTTTGTGTTTGTGGTTGCAGTGTCGTGTAAAATCGTATCTTTGTGTTGTCGTTGTGTGCAGAGGGTCTTACTATGTACTGCTGTTGTGGGGCCGGGTGCGTGAGTGTCCAGTGTGTGGTGTGTTTGTGTGAGTGGTGTGTTTGGTGTGTTTATGTTGTTGGGTGTGTTTGTGTGTTGGAGTGGATGGTGTGTGTTTGTGTGAGGTGTGGTTGCTTGGGGTGTGTGTGTTGTGGTTTTGTGTTTGTTGAGTTTTTGTGTCCCCTGTGTGTTTTGTGTGAGTGTGTTTGTGTTTTGTGTGTTTGTGTGAGTGTGTGTGTGTGTGTTTGTCCTGATGGTTTGTGTTTTTTGCGGTGTGATACCTGTGGTGTTTTTGGTGTGTGTGTTGTTCCTTTTTTGTGTGAGTGTGTGTTTCGCCCACATGAAGCACCGGTGAGTCATTTAGTTATTAGTGCTTGATGTGACGTGTCGTTGTTTGTTTTTTGCTGGTATGTCGTTCATGTGTGTAGTGTTTGAGGATGTGTCTTTGTATGACGTGGTGGTGTGTGTCGTGTGTTAATGTGTTGTGTGTGTGTGTGTGGTTTGTGTGTGTGTGTGTGTGTGTTTGAGTGTGGCCAGATCGGTGTGTGTATCAGTCTTGGAATGTGTTTTGTTGTGAGTGTGTGCAAGCAAAGTGTTTGGTGTGAGTGTGTGTAGTGTTTGTGGCTGGGAAGTGAGTTGTTGCCCTTGCGTGTGTGTGTGTGTGTGTGTGTGTAAAGTGTGTGTCGTCCGTGTGTGTGTCGTTTCCGTTGGCTCCGTTTGTTTGTGTGTGGTGGGTGTGTTGTTGTGTGCTGTGTGTGCTGTGAGAGTATCGAGCGGTGTGTGGTGTATGCGTGTTTTGTGTTTGTGTGAGGTGGTGTGTTTGTGTGGTGAGTGGTGTTGAGTGTAGTGTGCATTCTTTCCATGTGTTTTGTGTGTCATTTTTTGTGTTTGTTTGTTGTGAGTGTGGCTTGTGTGTGCGTCCCTCCCCGTGTCGTGTGTCGTGTTTGGGGTGGTGGTGTGCGCTCTTGTTTTGTGGGTTCCTGGTGTGTAGTGTGGTGGTGAGTTGTGGTATGTTTTTGTGTATAAGTTGTGGTTGTTTGGTGGGACTAGCTGGTGTTTTATATGAGTGTGCTGAAGTGTGTGCTGTCCCCACGCAGGTGGTGTGTGGTGGTCGTGGTTAGTGTTTTGTGTGAGTGGTGTTTGTTTGTGGTTTATTTGTTGGTGTAGAAGTGTGTGGTTGTTGTGTGATGTGTGTGTGTATATTGTGTGACGTGCTGCGTGCTCTCTGTGGTGTCGTTTTGTGTACATGTCGTGGTTTGTGTCCTAAGGTGGTGTTTCCTTTTGTGTGGAGTGTGTTTCTGTGTGTGTGGGTTGTGACCTGAGTGTGTGTGTTTGTAGTTTTG
>NW_019944294.1:81105-82322 GCF_002910315.2 Salvelinus sp. IW2-2015 | reverse complement strand
AGGGGACAGAAGACACAGGAGGGATAGCAGACATTAAACACTTCACATGACAAGAAACGTTCCAGGATAGAATAGAATTACTAGACCAATTAATAGAAGGATTATGACATACTAGCCAGGGATGACCCAAAACAACAGGTGTAAAAGGTGAACGAAAAATCAAAAAGGAAATGGTCTCACTGTGGTTACCAGATACTGTGAGGGTTAAAGGTAGTGTCTCACATCTGATACTGGGGAGAACACTACCATCTAAGGCGAACATGGGCGTGGACTTCCCTAACTGTCTGAGAGGAATGTCATGTTTCCGAGCCCATGCTTCGTCCATAAAACAACCCTCGGCCCCAGAGTCTATCAAGGCACTGCAGGAAGCAGCCGAACCGGTCCAGCGTAGATGGACCGACAAGGTAGTACAGGATCTTGATGGAGAGACCTGAGTAGTAGCGCTCACCAGTAGCCCTCCGCTTACTGATGAGCTCTGGCCTTTTACTGGACATGACATGACAAAATGTCCAGCAGAACCGCAATAGAGGCAAAGGCGGTTGGTGATTCTCCGTTCCCTCTCCTTAGTCGAGATGCGAATACCTCCCAGCTGCATGGGCTCAGTCTGAGCCGGTGGGAGGAGATGGTTGAGATGCGGAGAGGGGAAACACCGTTAACGCGAGCTCTCTTCCACGAGCTCGGTGACGAAGATCTACCCGTCGTTCTATGCGGATGGCGAGTGCAATCAAAGAGTCCACGCTGGAAGGAACCTCCCGGGAGAGAATCTCATCCTTAACCTCWGCGTGGAGTCCCTCCAGAAAACGAGCGAGCAACGCCGGCTCGTTCCAGTCACTGGATGCAGCMAGAGTGCGAAACTCTATAGAGTAATCCGTTATGGATCGATCACCTTGACATAGGGAAGCCAGGGCCCTGGAAGCCTCCTTCCCAAAAACTGAACGATCAAAAACCCGTATCATCTCCTCTTTAAAGTTCTGATAAACGTTAGAACACTCAGCCCCTGCCTCCCAGATAGCTGTGCCCCACTCCCGAGCCCGACCAGTAAGGAGTGATATGACGTAAGCGATCCGAGCTCTCTCTCTTGAGTATGTGTTGGGCTGGAGAGAGAACACAATATCACACTGGGTGAGAAAGGAGCGACACTCAGTGGGCTGCCCAGAGTAACATGGTGGGTTATTAACCCTAGGTTCCGGAGACTCGGAAGACCAGGAAGTAGCTGG
>NW_019944294.1:72705-78487 GCF_002910315.2 Salvelinus sp. IW2-2015 | reverse complement strand
CTGTTATATCATCCCGGTCTTTGTTACCCGGTTTACTCACTCCCTCTTAGACTGTTATATCATCCCGGTCTTTGTTACCCGGTTTACTCACTCCCGCATCTGTCAGATGCTCCAGCAGACCCAGTTTGGTTAAAGCTCACATTCTGATCTCAACATTACAAGTCAAGAAACTGTGCTTAATATTCTCTGCTACGTAACGTCGATGGAAGAAACCCTCTGGGCAGACTAGAATGTAAGAGCAAGCCAAGCACCCACAATCTTCCACCAGGCAACGTGCAGTCTGCTGCGTGGGAGGGCCACTTGACACYCACTGAGAGCGACCATTGTAAAACAACGCATCCCGACACATTCACAGTCAATGGACCCGCTCAAGAAAAAATGTATGCAGACCACCGTGCTAATCTAAAGTAGTGATCCATTTTTTCATGCCCAGGAGTCTTGCCCAGGCACTAACAGTTCTCCAAAGGCTGCTCCATCCTCTTCTGGCTTTGGGGAACTGTCTGCACGTGGTCAATTTTCCCCACTCTGTACATTGCAGTGTAGTTGGTCCCTTTTTTTTACCAAGTAGTTGTTATTTCTTTGATTGAAACCCAGAGAAAATGGTTGCCCCATGACATGATTGAATTTCTCGAGGCCAGCAGAAGGGCAGATTGGTGGTTATGGATTTGAATGTAATGGATGTGAATCCCAGGTCACTGTCAAGGAACTGGGGATTGATAAATTAGTGTCCAATCACTCTTTTTATGGAATTGGAAAGAGGTGAGAAAGGAATGTGATCTAATGGTGTACAGTGTATATTACTTTCTGGATTGATTTGCCTTCGCTACTGTTTATTGAACCCGGGGATGCCTGCTTTCTTGTTTTTGCAAAAACCCAAGGACCCACGACGTGCATGGATGCGATTCAGGGATTTATCTGGAATATTATTGAATGACAGTACACACAACACATTTCTTCTCCTTGTAGTGCTTCATGGTGCTCTCTCTTTCCTTCATTCAACGGAGCCTTACTTTAATGCTGTTGGGTGTGAGACAGTGGTTTGGTCTTAAGTTTATCCACTGTTCAGTTTTCTGCCGAATAGTCTGCTGCTTGGAATCAACAACTTGGCTTTTACCTCCAACATTGTGATTAAGTGTTCCATACCTCTTAGGCACACTCCCTCACCAACACACACCCCACACACACACCACACACACACACACACACACACACACGACACACACAACCACACACACACACACACACAACACACACACACACACACACAACACACCACAATGCGCCGGAAACAGAAGGCAGACGTTTTACATGCACCCCAAAACCGATTGTGTGTTTTTGTTTGTTATCTGTTTATTTGTAACTTATTTTTATATAATGTTGCCGCTACCGTCTCTTATGACCGAAAATAACTTCTAGACATCAGGACTGCGATTACTCACCACGGACTAGCAGAATCTTGTTTCTTCTTTCACGACTCTGACGAACCCGAGGCGGAGGACATACGGCTCCCTCGGGAACAGGCCCCGACCCCAGTGATCTGCGTGAAGAGGAGGCGGAGAAAGAGGGCTGGCTGCCTTCTGAGGAGTTGGAGGCGAACTAATAAACACCCACTCCCCTCAAATCTGKTCGCAAACATGCAATCTTTGGACAATAAAATGGACAAGTTATTGAGAAGATTAAACTACCAAAAACTGTAACATCTTATGTTTCACGGAGTCGTGGCTGAACGACGACAATATCAACATACAGCTGGCTGGTTAAACGATGTACCGGCAGGATAGAACAGCGGCGTCTGGTAAGACAAGGGGCGGCGGTCTATGTATTGTTGTAAACAACAGCTGGTGCACGATATCTAAGGAAGTCTCGAGCCATTGCTCACATGAGGTAGAGTTTCTCATGATAAGCTGCAGACCACATTACCAACCAAGAAAGTTTTCGTCTATATTCTTTGTAGCTGTTTACATACCACCACAGTCATAGGCTGGCACCAAGATAGCGTTGAATGAGCTGTATTCCGCCAAAGGCAAACAAGAAAACGCTCACCAAGAGGTGGCGCTCCAAGCAGCCGGGGACTTCAATGCAGGGAAACTCAGTTTTACCTAATTTCTATAAACATGTTAAATGTGCAACCAGAGGGAAAATAACTCTAGACCACCTATACTCCACACACAGCGATGCATACAAAGCTCTCCCTCGCTCTCCATTTGGCAAATCTGACCATAACTCTATCCTCCTGATTCCTGCTTAAAAGCAAAAATGAAAGCAGGAAACACCAGTGACGAGATCAATAAAAAGTGATCAGATGAAGCACATGCTAAGCTACAGGACTGTTTTGCTAGCACAGCCTGGAATATGTTCTGGGAATCCTCCAATGGCATTGAGGAGTACACCACATCTGTCATTGGCTTCATCAATAAGTGCATCGATGACATTGTCCCCACAGTGACCGTACGTACATATCCTAACCAGAAACCATGGATTACAGGCACCATGCGCACTGAGCTAAAGGCTAGAGCTGCCGCTTTCAAGGAGCGGGTCTCTAACCCGGAAGCTTATAAGAAATCCCGCTATGCCATCCGACGAACTGTCAAACAGACAAAGCGTCAATACAGGACTAAGATCGAGTCGTACTACACGAGCTATGACGCTAGTCGGATGTGGCAGGGCCTGCAAAACAATACAGTCTACAAAGGGATGCACACACGAGAACTGCCCAGTGACACGAGCCTACCGGTCGAGCTAAACTACTTATATGCTCGCTTCGAGGCAAATAAKACTGAAACATGCATGAGAGCACCAGCTGTACCGGAAGACTGTGTGATCACGCTCTCCGCAGCCGATGTGAGTAAGACCTTTAGACAGGTCAACATTTACAAGGCTGCAGTGCCAGACGGATTACCAGGARGTGTACTGCGAGCATGCGCTGACCAACTAGCAAGTGTCTTCACTGACATGTTCAACCTCTCCCTGTCCGAGTCTGCAATACCAACATGTTTTAAGCAGACCACCATAGCGCCTTTGGCCAAGAACACTAAGGTAACCTGCCTAAATGACCACCGACCCGTAGTACTCACGTCTGTAGCCATGAAGTGCTTTGAAAGGCTGGTCATGGCTCACATCAACACCATCATCCCAGAAACCCTAGACCCACTCCAATTTGCATAACGCCCCAACAGATCCACAGATGATGCAGTCTCTATTGCACTCCACACCGCCCTTTCCCACCTGGATAGAAGGAACACCTATGTGAGAATGCTATTCATTGACTACAGCTCAGCGTTCAACACCATAGTGCCCTCAAAGCTCATCACTAAGCTAAGGACACCGGGACTAAACACATCCCTCTGCAACTGGATRCTGGAKTTCCTGACGGGCTGCCGCCAGGTGGTAAGGGTAGGTAACAACATCTGCCACACTGATCCTCAACAGTGGGGCCARTCAGGGGTGRGTGCTCAGCCCCCTCCTGTACTCCCTGTTCACTCATGACTGCACGGCCAGGCACGACTCCAACACCATCATTACATTTGCCGATGACACAACAGTGGTAGGCCTGATCACCAACAACGATGAGACAGCCTCTAGGGAGGAGGTCAGAGACCTGGCCGTGAGGTGCCAGGACAACAACCTCTCCCTCAACGTGATCAAGACAAAGGAGATGATTGTGGACTACAGGAAAAAGAGGACCGAGCACGCCCCCATTCTCATGAACGGCGGCTGAGTGGAGCATGAGAGCTTCCAAGTCCATTGGTGTCGCACATCAACCAACAAACTAACATGGTCCAAGTACACCATGACAGTCGTGAAAGAGGGCACACAAAACCTATTCCCCTCAGGAGACTGAACAGATTGGCAATGGGTCCTCAGATCTAAAAGGTTCGACAGCTGCACCATCAGAGTCTTCTTGACTGGTTGCATCACTGCCCTGGTATGGCAACTGCTCGGGCCTCCGACCGCAAGGCACTAAGAGGGTAGTGCGCACGGCCAGTACATCACTGGGCCAAGCTTCCTGCCATCCAGACCTCATATACCAGGCGGTGTCAGAGGAAGGCCCTGAAATGTCAAAACTCCAGCCACCCGAGTCATCGACTGTTCTCTGCTACCGCACAGCAAGCGGTACCGGGCGCCCAAGTCTAGGTACAGAGGTCTAACAGCTTCTACCCCAAGCCATAACTCTTGTCAAATAACATTCTTGTACAAATGGCTACCCAGACTATTCACATTGCAACCCCCCCCCCCCCCCCTCCCCTCTCCACACCACTGCCACTCTTTGGTGTCATCTATGCATTGTCACTTTAATTAACTCTACCTACATGTACATACTACCTCAACTAACCGGTGCCCCCGCACATTTACTCTGTACCGGCACCCCCCGTTATATATTGTTATTTTTTACTGCTCCTCTTTAATTACTTGTTACTTTTATCTCTTATTCTTATCCGTATTTTTTGAAACTGCACTGTCGGTTAGGGMCTCGTAAGTAAGCACGTATTCGACACATTTGACTTACACCATTTGATTTGATTTGATTTGACACACACATACCAATGTTCTCTCACAAACCCTGTTGCARTTGTTAGATTGTGAAAGTAGAACTTCCTGTCTTCTGGACCAATCTAAAGTTACAGTGATAACCGACCTGTTGAATAAATAAAACAACAAATCACTTTAATATCTCTGCAGACAGCGTTCTTTGGAATCGAATGGCAGTCTGTGAATAGGGATATTTAGTCCTCCTTGAAAATCACTTCTCCCACCCCACACCTAGCTTCATTGCTCACTGTGTCACCCGCTTGCCTCACACCCTCCGACATGACAAATGTAGGTTGTTGTTTCTGTGACAGCGGGCACCTCCTACTGGTGTTTTACCATCACACGCCAATTACACCCTCATTTACGAGCCATCAGTAGAGAAGGTGCAAGACAGGCTGATGAGTAATGTGAAAATATGATATGTCGTAGCTGCGTGCATTCTTGGAGTAAAAGTGTGGAGCACAGACAATAGGGCGATTCTCAGGCAGACGTCTTCTCCATTAAGAGATAGTCATTGAGCCGAGGTCAACCAGGTGACGCTGCCGTTGGACACTGCCAGGGCTGCCGCTTTACATCCTTCTACACTGCAGAACACGGACTGGACCCCTCCGTTCCCCCTGGGGCTGCTCTGCTGATGCAGCCAGTGTCAGTGTTTCAAACTTTTTCATGGGGGCTGAGGAGGCTCCCTCAGCTCCTCTATTCCCATGAATCCCCCACTTTCCTGAACGAGAGGAACAGGTGAATATTCTATTGCAGAGAGGGATGAGCAGCGCCGCTGACGCCAGACTCCATATATATATCTCAATGTGTAAAGAATGTCCTCCCTTTTCCCCCGACCTATCCGGACACTGGAGTTTACATGGTGCCACCAGGCAGACGGCATGCCAGGAAAACAGGACCATCTCCTCTGCCAATCCGCTCTGCTCTAAACTGTTCAGTGACTCATGGAAACCTGTCAGGGGCTAAGTTCTTCAAGCTTGAATCATGGTTAGTTTTATATTCAGGGTTGACAGTCGTAGGGTCAAATATTAAATAAATATTGAATTGTGGGTAGTTTTCGAGAATGAGCTGACTTTGACATATCGAAGTACTTGACATTCATAACGACGACCTTTGTGACGATTGGCCACAAAGGTGGTGGTAGTCCTAAAGTACACTGGTGGTAGTCCTAAAGTACACTGGTGGTAGTCCTAAAATACACTGGTGGTAGTCCTAAAATACACTGGTGGTAGTCCTATAATACACTGGTGGT
>NW_019944294.1:53857-67478 GCF_002910315.2 Salvelinus sp. IW2-2015 | reverse complement strand
TCGAACTGCATATTATAAGGACTACCACCAGTGTAGTTTATAGGACTACACCCAGTGTTTTATATGAGGACTCCAACCAGTTATATGAGGACTACAACCAGTGCTATTTTTAGGAACTACCACCAGGTAACTTTAAGGCCCCTACCACCAGAGTGGTATTATAGGACTACACCAGTGTATTATAGGCACTACCACAGTTTATGATACAAGTGATTTAGGCTACCACCATGGTATTTAGGACTACCCACATGTATTAATAAGTACTACCAGGTGGCTCACAGTAGTATATATGGACTCACCAGCGATTTGTCAGTGATATTATGGGAACTACACCAGTGTAAAGATACACAGTGTTTTGCTACACACTGTTAGGACTTACCACCAGTGCTATATATATATGGACTACACCAGTGGTATTTTAGGACTACCAGACCCAGTGTATTATAAGGACTACCACCAGTGGTATTATGAGGACTACACCAGTGTATTATAGGACTCACCACCAGTGTATTTTAGGTACAACCACCAGTGTATTTTACATACCACCAGTGGTATATAGGACTACCACCAGTGTACTTTAGGCAACCACCAGTGTATTTTAGGACTACCACAGTGTACTAGTGTATTATAGGACTACACCAGTTTATTTCAGGACTACCACCAGTGTATTATAGGACTACACCAGTTGTATTTTAGGACTACCACCAGTGTATTGATAGGAGCATCACACCAGTGTATTTAGGACTACCACCAGTGTATTTTAGGACTACACCAGTGTATTTATGGACTACCACCAGTGTATTTTACTGGACTACCACCAGTGTATTATAGGACTACACCAGTGTAATTATAGGACTACCACCAGTGTATTATAGGACTACACCAGTGTTTTTAGACTACCACCAGTGTATTTAGGACTACACCATGTATTTTAGGACTACCACCAGTGTATTTTAGGACAACCACCAGTTGTATTTTAGGACAACCACCAGTGTATTATAGGACACCCACAGTGTATTATAGGACTACCACCAGTGTATTTTAGGACTACCACCAGTGTATTTTAGGATCTACCACCAGTGGTACGTTTTATGGACCAACCAGTGTATTTTAGGACTACCACCAGTTGTACTTTAGTGACAACCACCAGTGTATTATAGGACTACCACCAGTGTATTATAGGACTACACAGTGTATTTTAGATACCTTATGGACTACACCAGTGTATTTTTAGGACTAACACCAGTGTACTTTAGGACAACCACCAGGTATTTATAGACTACCACCCAGTGTATTATAGGATACCACAGTGTATTTAGGACTACCACAGTGTATTTCTAGGACTACCACCAGTGTATTTTAGAGACTCCCACAGTGTATTTTAGGACTACCACCCATTGGTGTACTTTAGGACTACCACCACCTTTGTGCAATCGTCACATTAATGAATGTCAAGTACTTCGATATCAAAGTCAGCTCATTCTCGAAAACTACCCACAATTCAATATTATTTAATATTGACCCTACGACTGTCAACCCTGAATATAACCTGTATTCAGAGAACCAGAAAGCCATGCCAGTTGTGTCACAAAGGGAGTTTGACGGAAGGGAGGAGAAGAAAATTCATGGTTTTGGGTCAAAGAATTGGATATCCTTTCAAGGTTGAACACTCTACTTGACGTTTCAGCAAATATAAGAGTCATTGCTGACTGAGAACGGACAGCCTGATGGACCTCAGCTCAGAGGAGCGAGGGAGGGGGATACACACAGCACACAGCAATGAAAGAAAAACAGGTAGATCCAGTCGATTATTTAGCCAGCGTTTAAAGACATCCATAGAGTTGGCATAGACAAAACAAGCTTACTAGCTTGCCAAAACACCTCCTTCCATCTTTCCTTCTCTGCCTTGGCAGATCCTGTGTATTGTTTTTCCTTTTTTGTGATTTGCTTTGTTGTCGAGACATTGGGAGACGTGCCTCATGAATCGACTACATCCCCAGCAGTTTCTGCTCTCACTGACAAACACGGGAGGTACTTGAAATTGTCCTCACACTTCAGTTGTTGGTCATGAGCTGACAGTCTGRATTGGCTCATATTATTGGCTCAGTATTATGGCAGTTAGCATAGCTCTATCAAAGTTTAGCAGAAAATTATAGCATTGAAATTCATGGGAATCCTCAAGGTGTAATGAACACAATGGGAGACAGAGAGCTGGTTTCAAGCGCAGGGCACAGCAGGTGTTTAATGTAAAGGACCACAGGAGGAGGCAGGTAGCTGGGTCCAGGGACAGGCAGAAGGTCATACACAGGAGGAGGCAGATAGTTGGGTACAGGGGCAGGCAGAAGGTCATACACAGGAGGAGGCAGATAGTTGGGTACAGGGGCAGGCAGAAGGTCATACACAGGGGGTCCAAAAGGGCAACAGTACAGGCAGTGAAAAGGTTAGTTGTGTCGTCCGGAAGATCAGGCAATAGGTCGATTACAGGAAATCCGATAGGCTAAAGTACAGGCAGGAAATATGCAAAAGGCATCGTTAGTGAGGCAGGCAAAAACTATCATATACAGGAGGATTCAATTACGGGAAAACCAGCACTCCAAAAAGACATGTGTGACCAAACAAACAGGAAAGGAAAGTGAGGAAAGTGCTGGAAAGTGAGCTGCGTTCAGGGGATCTATGTGTTTGAGAGTGTGAGTTGGAAGCAGACGTTACACAAGGTGAATGGTGGATTTCCTGAAAAGGCTTTTCCCACAGTAACATTCATTTTGATCATGCAGTGTGCAGTTTAATGCTTTAAATCTTGTAACCCTGTACGATGCTGCGGTAAACATGACATGACAAAAAACCAACATACTGATGGGCCAAATGAAATTGCCAGAGGTCAAACATAGAGAGAGTGTGTTTCCTCAACTTTCAATTACCTCAGGCCATCTAATCTGTAATTATATCTTCACTAGCCAAAAAGGTTTAGCGGCAATAAACAGCTCCCATCTGTTTATATGAAAAGGATATTCATGAAGAACTCTATTCCACCTGGTCCCTCTCACAAGGCTGTCAACACGCTGCACTCACAGTCTCAGTTTCCCCTCACAACACACTTTTTTGCCCCTCCCATTGATTGTGATGTATGTACTGTACAGGGGCTCGGTAAAAGCACTGTGCTGGCAGTGTCTGTCTGAGAAAATGGGTATCAGTTCATCCAGACAGGAGCCTTCAGCTGATGGGATGACATTGATCTGTGTTCTCACTGACTGAGTATCAGGATGACCCGGTGGGCATGTTCTGTGTATTATTGTAGCTACAATATGTTGGCTTTCTTTTGGTGCTGGTTTTCTGTCTTGGTTGCAGGCATAGATACAGTACACAGTATTTGCCAATGTCTCTTTTGTTATGGCTGTGATCGTATTGTTTTGTCTTGTTTAAATATGTTGTTTAGTCTGCTTTGGAGGCATTGACTAAACATTTAATGAGAAACGTGTGTTGCCTCTTGCTAACTGGACCCAGTTATATCATGTTAGTTTAAAACCAATGTGTGTCACAGACTCTAACTCCAGGCTATACCGTCTCAGGCAGGTGTTAAGTCCCACTTCCTATTAGAGGACGCAGATGCACACAATCTCACTMTCTTCGACCCCAGCCGTGACCTAATCACCAACAAACTAACATCATAATAATTTCATAATAATACTACAACTACAAATATCATTGTCTGTGTCATCACTATGCACTATCCAAAGTCTCTAAACTAATCAGAGGCCAGCGTGCTGATCGAAGCCACTACTGGAGGGATCTGTCAGTGTCAGACATTTGGTAGATAAAGGCTCTCTGTTCCACTGATACTCTGTGATGACGTTGTCTGCTCAGAGGACTGCAGCTTTGATGGCTCAGGCAGGGGGGATAAGGAAGGAACAGGTGGAATGGAAATCTGCCCTCTGTTTTTTCCTACTGCTGTCTCTGGCTATTGATTTAATCTGGGAGCCTTCATAGAGGGATGTGTTTGTGTCTAAAGTTAGAGGAGGGGGAGGGGCAGGGAGGGAGGCAGGAAGGAAGGCAGGGAGGGAGGTAGGCAGGGATGCAGGCAGGGAGGGAGGGAGTGCGAGGAGACTGTTGGGATAGGTAACTCTGGAGTACGCCCAATGCAGATGTAGCCTCTGCCTCAGGTCCTTTGGAGAGAGGGAGGGAAGAGGAAGGGGAGAGGGAGAGTGAGGGGAGAGGATGGAGAGAGGGAGGGGAGAGGAAGGGGAGAGGCAGGGCCCCTTGGGGTGGGTGGCAGATTTATTGACTGGACTTTCGAATGGGTTGCAGACATGTCACAGGCTCACACTAGAATGGGTTGCAGACAGGTCACAGGCTCACATCAGAATGGGTTGTAGACAGGTCACAGGCTCACATCAGAATGGGTTGTAGACAGGTCACAGGCTCACACTAGAACGGGTTGTAGACAGGTCACAGGCTCACATCAGAATGGGTTGTAGACAGGTCACAGGCTCACACTAGAATGGGTTGTAGACAGGTCACAGGCTCACACTAGAATGGGTTGTAGACAGGTCACCTACATTAGAATGATCCTGATGATCTGTCACCACCATATAATGTTCACCGGACGTGCTACCTGTCCCAGACCTGCTGTTTTCAACTCTCTAGAGACCGCAGGAGCGGTAGAGATACTCTTAATGATCGGCTATGAAAAGCCAACTGACATTTACTCCTGAGGTGCTGACTTGCTGCACCCTTGACAACTACTGTGATTATTATTATTTGACCATGCTGGTCATTTATGAACATTTGAACATCTTGGCCATGTTCTGTTATCTCCACCCGGCACAGCCAGAAGAGGACAGGCCACCCCTCAGAGCCTGGTTCCTCTCTAGGTTTCTTCCTAGGTTTTGTCGTTTCTAGGGAGTTTTTCCTAGCCACCGGGCTTCTACACCTGCATTGCTTGCAGTTTGGGGTTTTAGGCTGGGTTTCTGTACAGCCCTTTGAGATATCAGCTGATGTAAGAAGGGCTATATAAATACATTTGATTTGATTTGATATAAATTATCTGTCTCTTAAGTTTCCCAAAATAATGAATGATTTGACTGCTTTGTTTTTAATGATGCTGATGTTTGAGATAGGCCTATGTAAACCTCTACAAGTCTGACCTACAAAATCTCCACAATGACTGAATCTTAGCAAGTGAGCGCCATCGAAGATTGGCAGTGCCTCTGGACAAAATGTGTCTGTCATCACTTCTAAATATCAGCCCTAACATGACCTAGCGTGAAACGAATAGCTATGTGACTGAATAGGAGGGCTCGTTGACGGGTGTGCGACTACGGAAAGACACATAGCTACAGCAATGACATTTTACACCATCCATCATTCTCCTGGGTGGGTTTTGTCTTCGCGGCTACAGGAAATATATCCTGTGACATTTCAGCGCATCATCTTGAATCATTAACGTCCGCTGAGAGAGGGAGACAGGATTAATCACAGCCTCTGTCCCTTCACCCTGGTGTCACCGACAACGACTGGTGACTACTTCAGGCTGTCAGGCACAACTGAGAACCAGCTGGCCCTTCAACTATATATCACTGTATAACACGTGCACACACACAGACGGATGCAGATGCATCCTAGTCATACACAGGGAGGAAGGCAGAGTTAGTGGTTACAAGGGCCAAGCAGGAGGGAAGCCATAACACACAATGGGGAAGACCAGACGAGCACACAAAGTTACGAGACTGAGATATAAAGACCAGTGGGTCTGTAGAGGCGAGATCGAAGATGCAGATCATAGGTACGAGATACACCATACAAGAGCAGTCGTGCTCTCCAAAGGGGCAACAGTACAGGCCATGTGAATAAGATTATAAGTATCTCTTAGAGTCGTCTCCGGTGAGAAGATCAGGCAATAGGTCGAATTACAGGGAAATCCGATAGGCTTAAAGTTTACAGGCAGGGAAATATGCAAAAAGGGCATCGGTAGTTGAGGCACTGGCAAAAAAACCCTATCCATAATAGCAGTATGGAGGATTCAAATTACGGATAGAAAAACCAGCACTCCAAAAAAGGACATGTATGGTGACCAAAACAAAAACAAGTGACCAAGGGAAAGTGAGGAAAGGTGGAAAGTGAGCTCGCGATTCCAAGGGATCTATGTGTTTGGGATTTCAGAGTGATGAGTTTGGGTGAAAGCAGACGTAACACCAAGGAGGAGGAGATCTGAATGCGGTGGATTTCCTGACACGAAGCATTAGTTTCCCCACGCAAGTAAACATCATTTGGATCATGCCAGTGTGCCAGTTTAATACCTTAAATCTTGTAACCCCTGTACCGACCTCTGCTGCCCATGCCCATTTCTCTCTGATCACTGCAGCGGTAAACATACTGCAGCTGAATTTGACCAATATAATAAATCCCTAGAACACCCCAATCAACCACTCGATGGAGGGACCCTATACTCTCTCTGATATTGTACCTCCATCATTCGCCCATCCGAGGTCAAACATAGAGAGACGTTGTTTCCCTCCAACTCATATCAATTACCTCGGCCATCTAATCTGTATAGTAATCTTCACTAGCCAAAAAAAGGTTTTTAGCGGCAAATTAAACAGCTCCCATGGCTTTATATGAAAACAGGATATTCATTGAAGAACTCTATTCCACTGGTCCCTCTCACAAGGCTGTCAACACGCTGCACTCACAGTCTCAGTTTCCCCTCACAACACACTGTTTTTTGCCCCTCCATTGATTGTGTGAATGTAGTACTGTACAGGGCGCTTCGGTAAAGGCACTGTGCTGGCATGTCCTGTCTTGAGAAAAATGGTATCAGTTCATCCAGACAGGAGCCTTCAAGCTGAGTTGGATGACATTGCATCTGTTTACGTCACTGAACTGAGTTATCAGGAATGACCCGGTGGGCATGTTTCTTGTAAATATTATTGATAGCTAAACAATATGTTGCTTTTCAATTTTTGGTTGCATGCGATTATTCTGTCTTGCGGTTGCGCAGGCATAGATTACTAGTATCACAGTATTTGCCATATGTCATCTGTTATGTTATGAAGCTGTGATTCGTATATGTGGTTTTGTCTTGTTTAAATATGTTTTTAGTCTGCTTTGAGAGGCATTGACTAAACAATTTAATGCAAGAAAACGTGTGTTGCCTCTTGCTTAACTGGAACCCAGTTCTATCAATGTTAGTTTAAAAACCAATGTGTGTTCACAAGACTCTCACTCCAAGGCTGGGCAGAAAGAAATTCAGCTCACAGCTTGCAGTGTAATACCGTTCTCCAAGGCAGGTGTTAAGTCCACTGTCCTATTAAAAGAGTGGAACGGCAGATGCACAACAATCTCAACTTTTTGTCGGAGCCCAGCCGTGACCTAATCAACTCTCAAGAGCAGAGACTACCATTTCCGAGCTAATAATCTTTCATAAGGTGAATCAACGTTACAAACTAAGCATAACATTCCATTGTCTGTGTCCATCTTACTACATGCACATTCTCAATAGTGCCTCCTAATTACGTTAATCAGACAGGACCAAGCCCGTTGCTGGATCTGATCGATAGTGCCATACTACACTGTAAGGTATTGCAATCTATGCTGCTGATGCAGACACTTTTACGCTAAGATAAAGAGGCTCTCTTGTTTCCCAGCTGGATGTGCTGGTGATTGACGTTGATTACTGCTCAGAGGACTTGCAACTTTGATAGGGCTCGAGAGGCGAGACGTGGTCCTATTCAAGGATGTTCTGCGAAACAGGTGAATGGAAAATCGCCCTACTGGTATTCTTTCCTATACTGCTGCCGTACTCTGGCTTTGATTTTAATCCGAGTCTGGCAGCCTTCATAACAAAGGGCAGTGTTTGTCGTATTTCTAAATTTTATATCAGATCAGTGTCGTGGTGAGGGGTCAGGGTGAGGGAGGCAGGATAGAAGGCCAGGGAGGGAGGTAGGGCAAGGGATGCCAGCAAGGATCGGTGTCAGCGACCCCGTAGCACTGTGGATGAGCTGTTGTGGTTAAAAGTAAAACTCGTGGCCAGTTCACGCCCCTCAAGAAATGGCGAGGTGTACCTCGTGCGCATCCTAAGGTCTCTATGGGTGGAGAGGAGAGGACTGAGGTGCAAAAGAGAGGAAAAGGGAAGAGGAGAGTGAAAGAGAGGGGGGAGAAGGAATGGAAGCGGAAAGCAGACAAGGTAGGGCCGACGAAGAGGGTCCTCAGGGTCGTGCCCCCACGTTCTCGGGATCCGTCGCAACCCTTTCCCGCAGCTCTCCGGCCCTCCACTGTCCTCAGCGCTGCGGGTCCTTACCTCCGTGCAGCCCTCAGGCCACATAACGTAAGGGTCAGGTATGAACACGATTTCATTGACTGGACTCTCGACAATTGTGCGGTATGCGCAGGTGGCACACTGTTCAATAGGAGCTCAACCAATCTAGATTAGGAAATGTGTAGGTGTGCAGAACAAGGCAATCTAGAGCGCCTTTACAACATCCAGAAATGAGGTTGTAGACAAGGACACAAAGGACTCAATCTGTCGTTATTAAATGAAAAAAGGGCCAAAAGGTTGAGAGACAGTCACAGGCTCCACACTAAGATTACGGGTTGTATGGCATGGTTCACAGCGGCTACAACATCAGACTTATTGGGTTGAGTAGACAGGTGTCACATGGGCTCAACACCTAGGACAATCGAGGCTATGGATTAGAACAGTGTCAGCGCTCACACTTTAGAAATGTGATGTTGTTAAGACGTCCGTCACCACACATTCAATATGATCCTTGTAATGATACTCTTAGTCACCCACCTCAACATTCAATTAATAGTGTCCAAGTGCTTCCGTGCGGACCGCTCTGCTTAATATCTGCATCCCTTAGGTACGCGTGCTGTTTTCAACTCTCTAGTAGGACGCGCGGAGGTAGCTCTCGCTCTTAGCTGATACTCCTGTATAATTGTTATGCAACGTCCCGAGGCCTATCTTGAAACAAAAAGCACAAACTGACAAATATTAACTCCTGAGGTTGCTAGAGTCTGACCTCGCACCCTGCAACAAAAACTAACTGTGATTATGTATTGAATGACATTGCAACATCTGGTTCTAAATTCTTATAATCTAGAATATAACATCAAGTTGAAACAACGTCTTGTCTTCACTGTTCTGTTTAATCTCTCTCTAACCCCTAGGCCCACAATGCATCTCTAGAATAAGCAGACATGCGCCAACCTCCTTCGAGAGCCTGGTTCCTCTCTAGGTTTCCTTTCCTAGGTTTTGGACCTTTATCTAATGGAGGAATTTATTTGCTCTTGCCTACCGGGCTTCAATACACCCATACGACCAAATTGACTACTTGCCAGTTTGGGAGATTATTTAGGAATGGACCACATATTGGTGGTTTCTGATAACAGCCCCACTTTTCGCATGTGATATCCAGCGCTTTAATAACATGAACATAAAATTATGAATTTGATTGCACATAATAAAATATAAAATCCTGCTCCTCTCTAAAAGCTTTCCCATGTATTAAAAAGTTTGACATATATCTTGAAAACTGACCTTTGTTATTTTTAATATGGAGTATGCCCTTGAATGTCTTTGCGAATAGTAGTGGCGCCTCTACTCCATACCTTCTAACAGCTTTGATTTCACTGACCTTATTCGAGAACATACTCACACTTACATTGTGGCCATTCTGTAATCCATATAGCAACCAGCGTGGAGCAGCGTTCTAACTCGAAGATAGTGGAGCCCACCTCCACCCTGAGTGGCACTACTGAGTGGAACATAAAATATAAGATGTTCTCTGATACATCAAACTGTCTAAAATTCGAAGCCTGTCCGGCTACTTCAATTTAACGTATAGCTGTAATGAGAGACGAGTAATATATATAGTCCTTAACCTTAGTCGAACTCTTAATGCAGAGTTTGAGCCAACACTGTTGAGTTGTGGACAAGAAGTAAGTAGGAGGGGGGTCTGCGGGTTGAAAAACGATACAGAATGATTTATGCCGACCCTACGGGAATAGTATACTATGAGCTAAACAACACAAATCCAATTTAACAGCACTCAATCCATCATCTCTCCTGGGTGCGATTTTATGTCTTCGCAGGCACAGAGAATCACAGTATATCCTCGTGACATTTCAGCAGACAATTCATCTTGAAATCATTACACGATCCGCTAGAGAGAGGAAGACAGGATTAATCGACAGCCTCTGTCCACATTCACCCTGGGTGTCACCGGACCAAGCGACTGTGTACTACTTCAGGCTGTCAGGCCAAATGAGTAACCAGCTTGGCCCATCTCAATATTATATCCACTGTAGGTCTAATAATCACGTTGCACACACACAGACGGATGCAGATGACAATCCACTACACATACACACCACCACACACATCACAACAACACCACCACACACACACACACACACACACAACACACAACCACACACACACACACACAACACACACAACAACACACCAATCACACCACACACACACACTACCACACACACACAGCACACCACCACACACACACACCTAACCTCTAGACATCTTTGGCGAAGTAGAATAATAACCTTACAAACTTTGCCGGTAAGTAGAATTCTAATACAGAGAACTCCAATACAGTCAAAGTTTGTTCAAATACGTAACTCTTCCTCCTGAGGCGTCGTCTGAATAAAGACCCTCAGCACCTTTTACCCCTACAACTTCTTATGGCTGAGGAGGGAGCCAGGTAATTGAAGTTAGCTTGGATGATAAGGTGCACAGAAGGTGCCTAATATAAACAGGCCGCTGCTCCTCATTCCCAATGTCCTCCATATTATGCTTAGTATCTATTATTTATATTTGGATGAAAAACACAGAAGTTTTCTCAAAAACTGTTTTGAATTAATGTTCTGTGTGTATAACAGAACTCACATGGGCAAGCAAAAACTTGAAGAAGTTTCCACTTCCTGTTTGTATTTTTTTCTGGAGGGTTGCCAATTTTCAACCAAGCTCTCATTTGAAATCACAGGAGAGATATTGATGAGTTTTCACTTCCTACGGGCTTCCACTAGATTGTCAATCAGTCAACTATAACTACTAGTGTTATGTTCTGATGAATCTAATGTTTGAAGGGGGGCCAAAGGAACGACACGGAATGAGTAGTCACACTTCACGCGGCTGATCACGCATTTCACCATGCACCTTCACATGAGGAGACCTGCCTTTCCACCGCTCTTCTGAAGTCAATTTTAATTTTCCGGGTTGGAACGTTAATTTTCAAGATGTATGTTAACAACATTCTAAAGATTGATTCAGTACTGCCGTTTGTTTCTACTGACTTGTTACGCGAACTTTTTGGAACATTATCGTCACGTTTAGTAGTGGAGCGCTTTTTCGGTGACTTTGAATGTTTACCGAAGGCGCGAACCAATAGTAGCTATTTTGACATTAAATAACGCGACATTTAACGAACAAATCAAGCATTTATTGTGGAACCTTGGGATTCCTAGCGACTCAATTCTGATGAATTCATCAAAGGGTAAGGAAACATTTATTCATGATATTTTCTGGTTTCTTGTTGAGTCCAACACGGCGGCTTAATTTGGCTATTGTTCTGAAGCCGCCCGTCTGCGATTATTGCATGTTAGGTTTGGTTGTGATGTTTTCCCATTTAAAAGTTTTTTGAAATCTGACACAGCAGTTGCATTAAGGAAGGTATATCTATAATTCCATGTGTATAACTTGTATTATCATCTATATTTATCATGAGTATTTTCTGTTGAAACGAGTGTGGCTATGCAAAGTCACTTGATGTTTTTGCAACTAGTGAATCTAACGCGTCAATGTAAACTCAGATTTTTTTTATATTAAATATGAATTTAATCAAACAAAACATGCATGTATTGTGTAAACATGAAAGTCCTATGAGTGTCATCTGATGAAAATAATTTCAAGGTTAGTGAATAATGTTATCTCTATTTCTGTTTTTTGTGAAAGCTACTTTCGCTGGAAAAAATGGCTGTGCTTATTGTGTTTTTGTGGTGACCTAACATAATCGTTTTTGTGCTTTCACTGAACAAAACCTATTTGAAATCGGACACTTTGGTGGCTATTAACAAACAAGGATACTTTAAAATGAATATAAGGGGAATGCTAACACGATTGTCCGAGGAGTGTTTAATTATGAATTTCTGTTTTCTGCACTTTTTTTTGTTTTTGTCCATATCGATCCCGTTAACCGGGATTGCAGCCAATATAGAGTACCTCTCACCATTACAATAACAGGGAGGTTAGTATTTTATATCATACCCCCAAGACATGCTAACCTCTCACCATTACAATAACAGGGGAGTTAGTATTTTATATCATACCCCAACACATGCTAACCTCTTCACCATACAAATAACAGGGGAGGTTAGTTGTTATATCATACCCCCAAGACATTGCTAACCTTTCACCATTACCAATAACAGGGGAGGTTAGTATTTTATATCATTTACCCCCAACACATGCGTAACCTCTCACCATATACAATTTAACAGGGGAGGTAGTATTTATTATCATACCCCCAAGAACATGCTTATAACCGCTCACCATTACCCCCAATAACAGTGGAGGTTAGTATTTTTGGGGGATATGATATTTGTGCAGTCTTGTAACGTACTCACGCATCATTATTTTCACCGATTCATTTCAGGACTATCCGTAATCATCGGGTTAGCATTCTCCATGATTAGAAGTGTTTAGAAAACCTATTCTATTTCTAATTTTACCAATAAAAGTGACTCTAAAATAACACAATGCATCATTTACCATAACAGAAAGTTGATCTAACTTCTAAACGGGTCACCCGATATGGTTCAAAAACACCCTGCAAAGTTTATAAAAACAGACTTGGGAAGGTCTGCACATGTCGACGAGTGCATATGTCATTATCATTTCAAATCCCATGGTACTGTCGAGTACAGAGCCAAAAACACCAAAAACAAATTTATCATGTCACATCTCCCTCAAGACTTTTGGAGTTGCATTGAATAATAAAAAAACTGGCGAGTCGGTACCTGGGTAGGGGATAAAACTTGTCGGGATTCTACCGGGTATAGGGTAACTGCGCATCGTGTTACTGGTAAAGTATAACTGGGATCGGTTACACTGGTTACTATAGAAAACTTCCGGTCGTGTTTACCCTGGGTAGGTAAACTGGGATCGGTTTACCTGGGTAGGTAAAAACATGGGTCGGTTTACCCTGGAGTATGGTAAACTTTGGTCGGGTACCTGGGTTAGGTTAAACTGGGTCGGTTACCTGGTAAGTAAACTGCGGTCGCGTTACACTTGGTGTAGGTAAACCTTGGTCGCGGGTTACCTGCAGTAAGTAAAACTGATCAGGTGTTACCTAGGTAGGTAAACTGGTCAAGAGAGTATACCGGGTAGGTTAACCTTTGGTCGGGTACGCTGGGTAAAAAGTAAACTGGGCGGTTACCTGGGGTAAGAGTAAACGGGTCCGCGTTTACCTGCGTGGCTAGGTAAAACTGGCGTGCATCCGGTTTACCGGTAGGTAAAACTGGGTCGCGGTGTTACCTTGGTAGTAAACTGGGTTGGTTACCTGGTGGAAGTTCAAACTGGGTAGATAATGAAAATGAAATGAGCCTC
>NW_019944294.1:42182-53832 GCF_002910315.2 Salvelinus sp. IW2-2015 | reverse complement strand
ACACACAACACACACACCACACACACACAACAACACCACCACACACACACACACACACACACACACACCACATACTACACACACACACAACACACACACCACACACACACACACACAACACACACACACAACACACACACACACCTCACACACACACACACACCCTAACCTCTAGACTCTTTGGGAATAGAATTAATAACCTCTACAACTTATCCGGTAAGGGTAGAATCTAAACAGACAATCCAAACAGTCAAAGTTTGTTCAAATACAAGCTCTTCTCCTGAGGCTGTCGTCTGAATAAAGACCCTCAGACCTTTTACCCCTACAATTCTTATGGCTGAGAGCGGCCGCAGGTCATTGTAGTAGCTTGGATGAAAGTGCACAGAACAGGTGCCCTATAAACAGCCAGCTGGCTCCTCAATTCCCATGTCTCCATATATATTATGCTATTATTATTTATATTTGGATAGAAAAACACAGAAGTTTTCTAAAAACTGTTTTGAATTATGTTCTGTGTGTATAACAGAACTTCACATGGGTCAAGCAAAAACTTGAAGAAGTTCCACTTCCTGTTTGTATTTTTTTCTGGAGGGTGCCAATTTTCAACCAAGCTCCTCATGTTGAAATCACAGAGAGATGATTGATGAGTTTTTCACTTCCTACGGCTTCCACTAGATGTCAATCAGTCAACTATAATACTATTAATGTTCTGATGAATCTAATGTGAAGGGGGGCCAAAGGACGACACGGGAATGAGTTAGTCACTTCCACGCGGCTGATCACGCAGTTTCACCATGCACCTTCACATGAGGGAGACCTCCTTCCCACCGCTCTTCTGAAGTCAATTTAATTTTCCGGTTTGGAACGTTATTTTTTTCAAGCATGTATGTAACAACATTTCTAAAGATTGATTCAGTACTCGCGTTTGTCTACTGACTGTTACGGACTTTTTGGAACATTACGTCACGTTTGAGTAGTGGAGCGCTTTTATCGAGCTTTGAATTGTTTACCGAAGGCTGCGAACCAATGTGCTAATTTGACATTAAATAACGGACATTAACGAACAAATCAAGCATTTATTGTGGACCCTGGGATTCCTAGCGACTGCAATTCTGATGAATTTCATCAAAGGTAAGGAAACAATTTATCATGATATTTTCTGGTTTTGTTTGAGTCCAACACGGCGGCTAATTTGGCTATTGTATCTGAGCGCCCGTCTGCAGATATTGCTATAGGTTTAGGGGTGTTTTTCCCATAAAGTTTTTTGAAATCTGACACAGCAGTTGCATTAAGGAGAGGTATATCTATAATTCCATGTGTATAACTTGTATTATCATCTATATTTATTGCATGAGTATTTTCTGTTGAAACGAGTGTGGGCTATGCAAAGTCATTGATGTTTTTGCAACTAGTGAATCTAACGCGTCAATGTAAACTCAGATTTTTTTTATATTAAATATGAATTTAATCAAACAAAACATGCATGTATTGGTAAACATGAAAGTCCTAGAGTGTCATCTGATGAAAATAATTTCAAGGTTAGTGAATAATGTTATCTCTATTTCTGTTTTTTGTGAAAGCTATACTTTCGCTGGAAAAAATGGCTGTGCTTAGGTTGTGGTTTTGTGGATGAATGGCTGTCCAGCACTACAGGGGCTCCATAACAGCACCAGAAAAGGCGCTTTTATCACCGTAGACACAGAAATGGGGAGACGTTCCATCTTTACCTGGAGGGTAGAATTATCCCTTTCAAATATTACACTAAAGGTGTTGGTCATAGTACAGACATTCTCACAGGAAATAGTCAAGCGGCTCTTACTGTCAATCATCGACCAATCACTTGATTAGGTTCAATTGACCTACTTATGGGGTCGGCCACAGTTGCTTTTTAGGATTCAGAAAGGTAGAAGAGTTTAATGGTCTCCCATCTACATAATTAGTCAATCAGCCAATAACTTGACATCAATATGGCTTTGACAAAWCACTTCTCAAGGGACATATGGCTATGTATGAACTCTCTGGTTTAGTTTAGGTAAGGCCCCTGATTGCATTGTATGGAAGGTACATTTCCTCATCCACCAATCTGTTGTAGCCACCTGAGTAATACTTTGCAAAAAAGGCCCTCATTGGCTCAAGCCATTCGAAGGTGAGCAGGTTTGTTCTGGAATGCTGATCTGATATGTTGAAGACGTTTGACTGCAGGAGGTGGTTTCTACTTTGACAGGGCTGTCACATCCATCCCCAACAGCCAGTCGTACATGTTTGATGTAGSAGTGCGTAGTCATGTTCCTCGTCCACCTCACTCTACTGTGATGGGAATCAAGTTGTCATGTGTTCCCACTGTATTACCACGTCAAAGTTGACAATGTCTTTTTCTGTCTGCACACCCACTCAGACAAGAGTAACTCCTTGTCGTATCATAGTTCATTAAAATCCATCACTCACATGCATTCCCCCCGCGAAGACTGAGATGAAGAGCGGCGAAAACTTAATTGGGGTGGTTCAACGAACCCCCGCGTGGTGCCAGAGCCCCTCAGGACCAGCAAGAAGGAAGAAAGTCTATTATCTTTCTGTCAACTTCGCTTAATGACAACAATATTAAAATCCTAACCTACTGCTGCAGTGCTTCGTGAGTGGTCTTATTCCGGAGAGCGGCACCGCAGAGGAAGCAGAGAGGATTATAAGGAGAATGAGTTAGACTGCCTCCTAATTAGCAGGTGARGAGCAGGCGCGTGGTGCGATACCTCTCCCTTTATCTCTTTAGCTCTCTCTCCCTTTCTCATGATATCAAAAAGTGGTGAAGCAAATAGCTTTGTTCGTTTTTCCTGTTGTTTTTCGGCAGGGAGAAGAGGAGAAGTACCTTTTTTACCCCTGTGGGTGTCTGTTTGGGAATGAACGGCAGCGGTGGCGGGCAAATCTTKAACACCCACACCCAGGGGCCATCTTAAACACCCAGGGGCCAACTTCAACACCCACACCCAGGGGCCATCTTAAACACCCAGGGGCCAACTTCAACACCCACACCCAGGGGCCAACTTCAATACCCAGGGGCCAAACTTCACACCCACACCCAGGGGCGCCAACCTTCACACACACCCAGGGGGCCAACTCATACCCAGGGCCAACTTAAACACCCACACCCAGGGGCCAACTTCAATACCGCAGGGGCCAATTTCAATACCCAGCCGGCAACTTCAATACCCAGGGGCCCAACTTCAATGCCCAGGGGTCATCTTCACACCCAGGGGTCATCTTCAACACCCAGAAACCAAGGGACTTGTGTCCGAGTAGTGCCCTCATTGGCCTCCATCGCCTGCTGTACCGTCCAGCCCGCCTGCACTGATCACCTCCACCCTGCTCCATCGCCTTCCACCCCGGACCTCCATCACCTCACCCCGTCCTCCATCGCTCCACCCCGACCTCGCATCACCTCTAACCCTGTCCTCCATCGCCTCCCTTCCACCCGATCCCTCCATCACCTGCTACCCTGTCTCCAATCGCTCTTATCCAGGCCTCCTCACCTCACCCCTGTCCCTCCATCGCTCATCAAACGACCTCCATCACTCCACGCCGGCCTCCATCGCCTCCCACCCCAGCCTCCATCACCTCCACACTGGTCCTCCATTCACCTCCACCCGACACTCCATCACCTCCCACCCTGTCCCTCCACGCACTCCACCCACCTCCATCACCTCCACCCTGGTCTGCACCGGCCTTCCACCAACACCGGCCTGCACCGCCTCCACCTCTGCCTCCATCACTTCCACCCCGGCCTCCATCGCCTCCACCCCAGCCTCCATCACCTCCACCCAAAATAGAAGCCAAAGCTGTGTTAATTGGCCCATACCAGCAGCCCTGTTATTTCTCTCTGTTTCCCCGGCATGCTAGCTTTCCCTGTATTGTTGAGCTCTGACTGTGTTGGGTGTCTGAGGATGGAAACGTTGGATAAGAGGAAGAAACGCTCCGCTAGGGACTTGGAAGCCAGAGGAGATCTCATTTTAACAGGAAATAGCACTTTCCAATTTCCTTCAGCAGCACAGAATGTTTGTGTGGAGAAAGTGGCCCTTCTCTATGTGTGTACTTGATAGAAGCTGTAAATGCCAAAGCAGATTGATGTTTCTTCTCTCTGATTTTGAAGATTCTGAACGGGCAGACAGAATCATGTCAAGCCTCTGGATGCATTTAGGCTTACTGTAGCTTGCTTAATGTACAAATTGACTCTTACTGAACTGATATGGATGTCACTACACAACATCCAMGCAATAGTATTGAAAAGAGGCTGGTTTGTTATGTTATTAATGATTTATATGCATTCATTGGAAGCACATTTGATTCCTTGAAAGTTGTGGAAATGTATATTTGAGGTTTCACATTGGTTGTGGGCAGTGGTATTTTTTTCAGGTTAGGAAGCGCAATTTTTTGTTTTATGACATTATAATTCTCTCACTAAAAGTTTGTACTCACAGATGTAGTCAATTGAATAGCCGATCATTATAGAATATGCATGAAATACATCCTCCAATTGCAAGGTCTGCCTATGCCCASACAAATATTATTTTCAAAAGAAAATGTTATATTTTAAATACCCTCAAACACCAAGTTAGTCACAGGCTCCTAATTTCAAAATAGGCCATCATCACTGTCAATCGTGAATGATCATTCTTCATGTTTTACTGGTGAGATGTCCAAACTGCATCTCCATGCAAATCATATGGTTTATCTCAATCAGTTTCATGGAAATATTAAATGCATATTCCCATGAATGACTGTTTGGTGACTGTTTGGTMAGCGAATTCGAGCAGATGGTGTTAAACAAGCTATTAGTCTTTCTTGTATTTATTTTTTACTTCATCTAATCATCCTAAAATCTAATTAGAAATGAGGAGGGGTTGTTGGTGAAACAGTAACATCATAGGACTGCTATGCTATGCTATTATAATCGGGTCWGTAATGTAAAATGCTAATTAATCATTATGTAATCATTGATTCAGCTTTGATCTAACTTRACTAAATGAGTGGCATTGTGAGAAGTGATGATCTTCTATTTGTAATAAAAATATGAATTAAGTGATGAGTATGACTATTAAGCGAAGGAAACAGATTTTGATGAGATGTCATTCTAAGCAATTTGAGTGCACTTCAGGCAGCTGAAACTAGGCATGTCAGTTAAGCACAAATTCTTATTTACAATGACAGTCTACCCCGGTGACGCTGGGCCAATTGTGCACTGCCCGATGGGGCTCCCAATCACGGCCAGTTGTGATACAGCCTGGAATTGAACCAGGGTCTGTAGTGACACCTCTAGTACTGAGATGCAGTGCCTTAGACTGCTGCGCCCCTTGGGAGCAGCGGATGGCTGAAGGATAGCTGAAGGATAATGAAGGATGGCTGAAGGATAGCTCAGCCAATCGGCCGGTTCAGGAACATACAACAATAATTTGCAGTAGGCTATTGCCTAATATGTCTACTAATACTTGATAAAGCTATTTGTATGCTATAGCCTAATAGGTCTACTAATACTTGATAAAGCTATTTGTATGCTATAGCCTAATAGGTCTACTAATACTTGATAAAGCTATTTGTATGCTATAGCCTAATAGGTCTACTAATACGTGGTATAGTTATTATTAAAGCACTGAATGTTTTAATAAGACTTTTAAAACACTATACGTTTTTGGAGGTAAACTCAAAGCACAGAAAGGACCCATAGAAATGAATTTCATAAGGCAATAACTATGCAAACGTATTCCTTTTTCATTGTGACACAGCATCAGAGAGATTTGTACCTACAATATTCTATTCTTTATCCATGGACTGAGTCCKCTGCACCACCACGATGGAACTGTAACGCCTTATTTTTTTACTCATACAAAGCTGTTATATTTGTCTATTCAAACAGATAATGGTGCTTTCTATCAGCATGTTAAATGTGCAACCAGAGGGAAAAAAATTCTAGACCACCTTTACTCATCACACAGAGATACGTACAAAGCTCTCCCTCGCCCTCCATTTGGCAAATCTGACCATAATTCTATCCTCCTGATTCCTGCTTACAAGCAATAATTAAAGCAGGAAGCACCAGTGACTCGGTCAATTAAAAAGTGGTCAGATGAAGCAGATGCTAAACTACAGGACTGTTTTGTTAGCACAGATGGAATATGTTCCGGGATTCTTCCGATGGCATTGAAGAGTACARCACATCAGTCACTGGTTTTATCAATAAGTGCATCGAGGACGTCATCCCTACAGTGATTGTARGTACATACCCCAACCAGAAGCCATGGATTACAGGCAACATTCGCACTGAGCTAAAGGGTAGAGCTGCTGCTTTCYAGGAGCGGGACTCRAACCCGGAAGCTTATAAGAAATCCCGCTATGCCCTCKGACYAACCATAAAACAGGCAAAGCGTCAATACAGACTAAGATCGAATCGTACTACACCGGCTCCGACGCTCGTCGGATGTGGCAGGGCTTGCAAAGTATTACAGACTACAAAGGGAAGCACAGCCGAGAGCTGCCCAGTGACACGAGCCTACCAGACGAGCTAAATAACTTTGAGGCAAGTAACACTGAAACATGCATGAGGGCATCAGCAGTTCTGGACGACTATGTGATCACGATGTGAGTAAGACCTTTAAACAGGTCAACATTCACAAGGCCGCAGGGCCGGACGGATTACCAGGACATGTACTCCGAGCATGCGCTGACCAACTGGCAAATGTCTTCACTGACATGTTCAACCACTCCCTGTCTGAGTCTATTATACCAACAWGTTTCAAGCAGACCACCATAGTCCCTGTGCCCAAGAACKCTAAGCTAATCTGCCTAAATTACTACCGACCCATAGCACTCACGTCTGTTWCCAATGCTTTGAAAGGCTGGTCATGGCTCACATCAACATCATTATTCCAGAAACTCTAGACCCACTCCAATTTGCATACCGCCCCAACAGCTCCACAGATGATGCAACCTCTATTGCACTCCACACTGCTCTTTCACACATGTACAAAAGGAACACCTATGTGAGAATGCTATTCATTGACTACAGCTCAGCATTCAACACCATAGGGCCCTCAAAGCTCATCACTAAGCTAAGGATCCTGGGACMAAACACCTCCCTCTGCAACTGGATCCTGGACTTCCTTGACGGGCCGCCCCAGGTGGTAAGGGTAGGTAACAACACATCCGCCACACTGATCCTCAACAATGGGGCCCCTCAGAGGTGCGTGCTCAGTCCCCTCCTGTACTCCCTGTTCACTCATGACTGCATGGCCAGGCACGATTCCAATACCATCATTAAGTTTGCTGATGACACAACAGTGGTAGACCTGATCACCGACAACGATGAGACAGCCTATAAGGAGGAGGTCAGAGACCTGACCGTGTGGTGCCAGGACAACGACCTCTCCCTCAACGTGATCAAGACAAAGGAGATGATTGTGGACTACAGGAAAAGGAGGACCAAGCACACCCCCATCCTCATCGACGGGGCTGTAGTGGAACAGGTTGAGAGCTTCAAGTTCCTTGACGTCCACATCACCAACAAACTAACATGGTCCAAGCACACCATGACAGTCGTGAAGAGGGCACGACAAAACCTATTCCCCCTCAGGAGACTGAAAAGATTTGGCATGGGTCCTCAGATCCTCAAAAGGTTTTACAGCTGCACCATCAAGAGCATCCTGACGGGTTGCATCACTGCCTGGTATGGCAATTGCTGTGCCTCRGACCGCAAGGCACTACAGAGGGTAGTGCGTACGGCCCAGTACATCACCGGGGCCAAACTTCCAGCCATCCAGGACCTCTAAACCAGGCGGTGTCAGAGGAAGGCCCTATAAATTGTCAAGGACTCCAGCCACATTAGTCATAGACTGTTCTCTCTGCTASCGCAGGGCAAGCGGCACTGGAGCACCAAGTCTAGGTCCAAGAGGCTTCTAAACAGGCTTCTACCCCAAAGCCATAAGACTCCTTAACAGCTAGTCAAATGACTACCCAGACTATTTGATTTTTAGGAAACGGTCTGTTAAAGTAATGTAATACTCTAGCAGTTCCTTATTAAATGTCCTGCACCATTCCCAGAAAGTTGTGGGAAGGTTGTATGCAAAATAATCAGAGGACAACAACGCTCTCACCAAGCTCTAAGAAACAAATGGTTCTCAGAACGTTATGTGCTAGCTGGGCTTGTTTTGATTATAATTTGTTGAAACAATCRCCCCTCCAAATCCTCACACAATGATTTTAGGGTTCCTTTTGAAATCCTGAAATTGGTCATGCCTAATGGGGCGAGCCCATAATGTACAATATTCCTAGTRATCTCTGCAGAGAGGTCCTGCTTTTCATCATGAGGCAGTGAGTCATGAAAGCTATAGTATTTCCTTGTTTCCTCTCCTTCCCCCACAGTGCTGTATTATAGCCCATAACTCTCCTTTCTTGAGAAAATTGAAATATAGAACAGTTGGATGTATCTAGAAGGAAAGACCCTCTCTTCCCACCTTCTCTCCCCTAAAAGGATATCAACAAAAGATAMCAATTTAAAGTTACTGGGCTTTTAATTGACTGTAATTTCTGCAGGGAAAYGCCATTTTTAAAAGAGTTGGACTGCAGAGTGAAGGAAAAGCAGCTAACAAGTGTGCAGCATATGTGGGAACTCCTTCAAGACTGTTGYAAAAGCATTCCAGGTGAAGCTGGTTAAGAGAATGCCAAGAGTGTGCAAAGCTGTCATCATGTGTTATTTCATAGTTTTGATGTCTTCACTATCATTCTACAATGTAGAAAATAGAGAAAACCGTTTGAATGAGTAGGTGTGTCCAAACYTTTGCCTTGGCAGCAGCTAATGGGGATCCTGATTAAATACACATTTTAATTTATCCCACTTTAGTAAAAGGTTAAAGAGTGATCTACCTTCCAAAGGCTCTCTGCATGCTGCATTGGTTAAAGAAGCGAAAGAGAAGTTCCTGACAAGAGACACAGAGAGCTTTGGCTTGAATCATAAATCAGGAAGCTGAGCTGATTGATTTCTCCCTAAACTGGCCCGCCTGTAAACAGCTGAATGAGACGCTACGTACCCAGAAATTTGCAACCAGGGACCAGAGGAGAAAACTACAAATCAGAGAGTTAGCCAGCCACCTGAAAGTTAGCAAGTGGCTCAGTTAGCGAGTGGCTCAGTGTGTGTGTGTCTGTGTGTGGTCTGTGTGTGGTCTGTGGTGCTGCTGTCCCATTATCACCCAAATCCCTGCCAACCGACAATCATCACAAGATTGATGCATCTCTGTCACATTGCGAAAGGGCTGTGTGCTTTGACATGACATTTATTCATAGTCAGTGTTTTCACAGCCATTTGTAAATCGTAGTGCAGTGACAAAATAATATGCCATGGCATACAATGAGATGAACTGATCAACGTAAACATGTGGGTCACAAACAACCCACTGGGCACAGATGTCAGCGCAACGTCTAGTTGAATTACATTTAGTTGAGTTGTCAACTAACGTCAATTCAATGTGAAAATCAACAAAAAATGGTGAAAGAAATATGAAATTCCATAACGTTGATGACTTTTTCAAAATCCAATCCGATTTTCCAAGTTGATTCAACGTTATCACATTGCATTTTTTGTTGTTGTTGAAATCAAGTGGAAACAACAGTTTTTGCCCAGTGGGAATCCCCTGATAAGTCAATTGATATCATGTTATTTCTCATCTAATGGATGAGGTTTTAGTTCATTCATGCTCTGGACAAACCTAGAATGTTTGGACTCTGATGATCCCCCTGTGTGGGACTATCTGAACCAATAAGAAACTCTAGATTTAGTCTTTCAGTTTCCAAATGTTTTGCTACTTGTGCACTGATGAATACGACCCAGAAATGCCACTTCCCGACTCTCCCTTTCCAAGTGGGGCTCCGAGAGGCTCATGTCAGCGTGTAGCAGCCGAGCCCATTGTGAATTCCATGTGATGATTAAGGGCGTATTCAAGGGAGTCTTCATACTGTCTTATCTCAGCCCTGAGATAAATTGCTCTCTTTTTCCAGGCCTGTGTAATGCTCTAGTGAAAGCGTATTATGAGACAATCCCAAACGGGTGTGGGAGTTTTTTATTATTTATTCATGCACTTACCTTTTATTTATTTGACCGGGCTATTTCTCCTCTCCTGCAGCATTGCAATCCACACCGAAACCAAACAAATGAGAATATCAGTGACTCTCTCTCCTATTTCATTTCTCTTTCTCTCTCRTCTTTCCTCTCCCTCTCTCTTTCTCTCTGTCTCTCTCTCTCCTATCTCTCTCTATCTCCCTCTCTCTCTCCTCTTTTCCTCCCCTCTCTCTCCTCCACCCTCTCTCTCATCTTTACTCTCTTCCTCTCTGTCTCTGTCTTTCTCTCTGTCTCTTTCTCTCTCTTTCATCTGTCTCTCTCTCTCTCTCTCTCTCTTCTCTCTCTCTCTCTCTCTTCTCTCTCTCTCTCTCTTCTCTCTTCCTCTTCTTCCTCTTTCCTCTTTCCTCTTCCTCTCTCTCACACTCTCTCTTCTCTCAATTCAATTTAAGTCATTCAAAGGGCTTTATTGGCATGTGAAACATACTGTATGTTTACATTGCCAAAGCAAGTGAAATAGATAATAAACAAAAAAATGAACAGTAAATATTACACTCACAAAGTTCAAAAGAATCAAGACATTTGTCTACATACAGTGTTGTAACGATGTGCAAATAGTTAAAGTAAAAAAGGGAAATAAATATGGGTTGTCCTTACAATGGTGTTTGTTCTTCACTGGTTGCCCTTTTCTTGTGGCAACAGGTCACAAATATTGCTGTTGTGATGGCACACTGTGGTATTTCACCAATAGATATGGGAGTTTATCAAAATTGGATTTGTTTTCGAATTCTTTGTGGGTCTGTGTAATCTGAGGGAAATATGTGTCTCTAATATGATCATACATTTGGCAGGAGGTTAGGAAGTGCAGCTCAGTTTCACCTCATTTTGTGGGCAGTGTGCACATAGCCTTTCTTCTCTTGAGGGCCAGATCTGCCTACGGCAGCCTTTCTCAATAGCAAGGCTATGCTCACTGAGTCTGTACATAGTCAAAGCATTCCTTAAGTTTTGGTCAGTCACAGTGGTTAGATATTCTGCCACTGTGTACTCTCTGTTTAGGGCCAAATAGAATTCTAGTTTGCTCAGATTTTTTGTTAATTCTTCCCAATGAGTCAAGTAATAATTTGTTTTGTTTTCTCATGATTTGGTTGGGTCTAATTGTGTTGCCGTCATAGGGCTCTCTGGGGTCTGTTTGTGTTTGTGAACAGAGCCCCAGCCAGCTTGCTTAGGTGGCTCTTCTCCAGGTTCATCTCTCTGTAGGTGATGGCTTTGTTATGGAAGGTTTGGGAATCGCTTCTTTTTAGGTGGTTGTAGAATTTAACGGTATTTTCTGGATTTTGATAATTAGTGGGTATCGGCCTAATTCTTGCTACTGCAATGCATTTTTGGTGTTTAAAACAAAACAAAAAACGATATTTTTTTTGCATGCAATTGTAGTCTGTCCTTGGTTTCATGTGTCAGGATCTCAATTTGGTGGTTTGGTTCTTCATTTTGTGAATTGTTCCTTGGATTTTGTTAAGGAGTGAGCGGTGGTAAACCCCCCAGAACCTCAGAAACAACTCAGTC
>NW_019944294.1:0-42157 GCF_002910315.2 Salvelinus sp. IW2-2015 | reverse complement strand
GGCAGAACTAAAAAAGCGGCGGTAGTCTGTGAGCAAGGAGGCCTTGCACACCGACTCAGTTACACAGCTCGTAGGAGGAATGGGCCAATATTCACCCAATTATTTGGGAAGTTGTGGAGGCTACCCAAAATCGTTTGACCCAAGTTACAACAATTAAAGGCATGCTACCAAATACTTTGCTCGAGTGTAGGTAAACTTCGTGACGCCCCCAATGGGAATGGATGAAAGAAATAAAAGCTGAAATAATCATTCTCTTACTATAGCATGTGAGCTTTTATGCCCCGCACTTCTGATTAGGTCTGAGCCCCCTTTCATTCCTCTTAACGTATGGCCGCTCTTTGGAGACTACCGTAACCCAACTTTCAACAGTACTCTTAAAGAATAAAGTGCTTCGTTGCTCCGCTTCCCGACGCCCCATAGATGTGGTGGACCACTGATCTTATCGGTGAGATAACACCCTGACCTTATAAACTGAGTATACTTCGACAGACAGAGACAGTACTATGATAATGTGCCGGGACATTGTGAGAAGGAATAATCACCTACGCTTTCGGTTTACATTACTTGTTAAGATTAGCGTTTCTGCTGATGCTGTACTTCAATGTTTGCGAAGGTGTATGCCTAAACATCAATCATGCCGCCCTCCTCTAGGTGTGCTTGACGGTAATAGTCTCCCTTCATAAACCTCAATGATGCCTCCGACCGTTAAACAAAGAGATGTTCCTTGCCGGATGCAACCTGGGTGAACATGTTGAACAAAAACAAGTTTAATGAACTCCAACCTAATCAAATCAAAATCAATCAAAATGCTATTTGTCAACATACACATGGTTACAGATGTTAATCGCGAGTGTAGCGAAAATGCTGTGTCTTCTAGGTTCCGACAATGCAGTAATAAACCAACAGTAATCTAACCGACAATTCACAAACTACTACTTATACACACAAGTGATAAAGGATAAAGATGTACATAAAAAAAGATATATGATATGATGATGTACAGAACGGCATAGGCTAGATGCCAGTAGATGATAGCTAGAAACGAGTAATATACATATACTATGAGTTGAAGTAATGTAGGTGATGTGACATTATATTAAAGTGACCATTGTTAAAGGCTAGTGGTAAATTTTACATAATTCCATCATTCCCATTCATTAAGTGGCTGGGGAGTCAGATATGTGAGCGCCGCTAAATGTTCAGTGCTGGCTGTTTTAACAGTTCGATGCCTTGAGATAGAGCTGTTTTTCATCTCTCGGTCCGCTGCTTTTGAATGCACGCTGTACTGACTCGCCTTTCGGGATGATACGGGGTGAACAGGCAGTGGCTTGTGAGTTGTGTCCTTGATATCTTACTGATGGCCCTTCCTCTGTGCATCGGGGTGGTTAGTGTCCTGGGAGGGCAGGCAGTGTTCCCCTATCACCAATCTTCAAGCAGGGGATGTGATCAATGAAGCTGAACAACACACAGCCATATATATCCAGCACACACACAACACCACAAACACACACACACCAGCACACAACACACACACACACACACACACATCAAGCCACACCACACACACACACACACACACACACACACACACACACCACAACACACAACACACACACACACCACACACACACACACAGCACACACACACATCACACAACACACACTTAGTAGACTCTCACCTTTGAAGTCTGCTACTATCTGCCAGGCAGCCTCCTCTCTCGGCTTCCTCCAGTTCTATGCTGGCTCTCAGGCACGCAGACGCGCCGCTTACCGCTTGAGCCACCAGAGGGTGTTTTAGCGGTTCTCCATCGAACAGACGAGGCTATTGGAGACTTCTTCAGAGCCCCCTAGTGCTGTCCCCCTACTGCTGCATGCTACACTTGTCTTGTCTGATAATGTACCCTTACCAAATTTGTAAAGCTGAACAGTCGAAACAGTTGTTGTCATGGTCTGCGCAGAAACTAACACAACAGCCGGAGAACCAGGAAGAGCCGGGGGGGGTTAGTACCGACAGGTGTATGTCTCAGCGCACCACTGCATCCTATATACCGTATACTTGACAGTGACATTACACACTCTCCATCCCCCTATCCTTATGTGCGAGGGTTGTCCTTTGACCTTTTGTCTATCACCTCAAAGCTCATCATTGTGAACAACCTCTGAGCAGAGGCCCCTACAAACACAGATTATTATTTGATGAAGAAACACCTGTACATTCCAGCATTTAAAAACAAAAACACAAATGTGGTCCATAAGAAATTGATAGTTTAAAACCGCGTCGTTAAAAAAACACACCATTAAGCCGTGGCAAATTTTCCTACAGCACAGTTGTGACTAAATGGGTAATTAAAGATTTTTATATTGCCATGCATGATTACAACCATGTGGCATTCTAACATGGAACATTCGCAGCAAATTGCTTATATGCCACTTTTTTCTCCAAGTTCGGAGGAGAACCTTTTTTACTTTATCATAATATTAAGACTGTCCCTTCCCTTGTAATGAAATGCACATTGTGAAGCATTTGCATTTATTCACAGAACCTACTTGTTTATGCCGGCAGAATGGGCAATTTATTGCGAGATACGTATTGCTTTCTCAGAAAGGCAATGCAATTTCCTCATAGAGAGGTGATATACCCCACTTCCAAATACGAGGCAGGACATGTTTCATCCTCGAGAGTGTGACGCTTGTTTATTCTTTTGTGTAGTGTGTGTTGTGTGTGTTCCTGGAGGCTTGTGAGTTGTGTGAAGTGATGCTCGTGTGTGTTGCCTTCGCACTTGGTGGTTGTCTCTTCACCAATGCTTGTGTGGTGTGTGTGTGTGTGTGTGTGTGTGTGTGTGTGTGTGTGTGTGTGTGTACGCCTGTGTGAAGCGGGATCCATTTGTGACAGGTTCTTTGTAACTTTTCTTATATCTTGATGATAGCCCCTTATCATTCCATCTCACCATGCCGTAGTATTGCACAACAATATACTGCCTGATCCACAGAGGTAACCGTAGCGACAGAATCCTAAACCACATATTGGAGCCACGACGTAGGGCTCTGGCAATTTCTGGAAAGGCGATGTGAGGCATCAAATATTTCTTCAAATGCATATCAGTATCCTTCATCGAGCATCTCTAAAAGAATTTGAATGAAGTCATTACCTAATGATTCTCATTGCTTCATATCACATATTGTGATGTTTTATGGATTAGACACACCTTCCTACAACAACAGAGTGTAGTGGGGGCGGCAGGTAGCCTAGCGGTGAAGAGCGTTGGGCCAGTAACCAAAAGTTTGCTGGTTTGAATCCACCGAGCCAACTTGAAAAATCCTTCTTATGTTTTATTATTTATAATTATTTTATTTCACCTTTATTTAACCAGGTGTTGAGAACAAGTTCCCTTGAGCAAGGAAAGAGATCTACCCTTGAGCAAGGCACGTAACCCTAGTCTCTCTGGATGAGAGCGTCTGGGAAATGTAGTAACATTTTTTTAGGTCCCATATGAAAATAATTTACATAAAACATACAAACATACAAATAATTGTTTAAACAATAAATACATATTTAGAATATTTAAAGAGCAACTTTCATGAATTCAAAAAATAATATATATATATATATGAATACATAAAAAAAACAAAAAAACAGATGTTTTAGGCTTAGTCATTTCTGGTCTTCATTTTGACAGTTCGTTGCAAAAGTGATATATGTTGGTCTTTCAGTAGTAAATCTAGCTCTTTTTGCCGCGAGCGGTTCAATTCTACCAGGAGGGAGGCGAAAGACACAGGTGGAGGAGGAAGTTTGAGATGGGGGAAGACTCTGAGAGTTGGACATCTAAGTCTGTGTTTACTGTTTGTGTTTCTCTTTCCTGTCTCTGAATCTGGAGACACTGGAGGTGTTTGGGTTGGAGAGGACAGTGGACTCATTGGAGGACATCTCAGCCATTTGGCAGCGAGGGAGTTTGATTAATCTTTCCTGGGAGCCCATGTAGGCATGTTTTACACCGGCTGAAAGATGATTCGATTTGGAACCAGGCTGCCTCCCGGGCATGAGCCAGGTACCCCGCTCTGGCCGACAACAAAGTCGTCTCAAAACAAAAGTTTAAACACATAAAGTAATGAGTAGGATTTTGTTTTTTCACATGCGAAAGTGATTGATTTTGATAAAAACACTTTCTCTGCCATCCCAATGAAAACTAGTTAGAAAATGCCAATATATATTTTATTGAAAAGAGATGTTGTATGTTTCTGGACGATGCACCATGCTGCCTTGTTGACAACGTGACCAAGTGATACAGGTTACTGTTCCATTTGAGAAGGGCGTTCGTCCCTCACTGCTTTTGCCTGTTCACATCACGGGCCATAGCCGTGTGCACCCTTTTATAGCCTCCAGATTTCTGAATAGACCCATAGCCGTGTCACCGTTTACTCAGGTTAATGACCCATTACCGTTGGCTGTCATCCCCGCAACTTAGTACCGTGCAACCGTAGCTCAGGTTAATAGACCCATAGCCGTGTGCACCGTAGCTCAGGTTAATAGACCCATAGCCGTGTGCACCGTAGCTCAGGTTAATAGACCCATAGCCGTGTGCGCCGTAGCTCAGGTTAATAGACCCATAGCCGTGTGCGCCGTAGCTCAGGTTAATAGACCCATAGCCGTGTGCACCGTAGCTCAGGTTAATAGACCCATAGCCGTGTGCACCGTAGCTCAGGTTAATAGACCTCCCTCAGTGTTGTCACTGCTACTTCCTACTTGACGGGTAAGAGGACATCACACACACACACTATAAGGAGTGTTACCCTGTTTACAGTGCATTGGGAAAGTATTCAGCTGTAACGTAACACATTTTGTTACGTTACAGCGTTATTCTGAAATGGATTAAATACATTTTTTCCCATGTCAATCTACACACAATACCCCATAGTGACAAAGCGAACACAGGTTTTTTTTCAAAATAAAAACAGAAATACCTTATTTACATAAGTATTCAGACCCTTTGCTACGACACTCGAAATTGAGCACAGGTGCATCAAATTTCCTTTGATAAGATGTTAATACAACTTGACTGGAGTCCACCTGTGGCCAATTCAATTGATTGGACATGATTTGGGAGAAAACACACCTGTCTATATGAGTTCCCACAGTTAACAGTGCATGTCAGAGCAAAAACTATACCATGAAGTCCAAGGAACTGTCCATAGATCTCTGAGATTGTAAAGGAATATATCTGTGGAAGGGTATAAAACAATTGTGAACGTGTTGAAAGTTTCCAAGAGCACAGTGGTCTCCAACATRGGGAAATTGAAAAAATATGGAACTACCCAGACTCTGCCTAGAGCTGGCCGTCCGACCAAACTGAGCAGCTGGGCGAGAAGGACCTTGATCAGGGAGGTGACCAAGAACCCAATGACCACTCTGACTGAACTACAGAGTTCCTTGGCGGAGATGGGATAACCTGCCAGAAGGACAACAGTCTGAAGCACTTCACCAATCTGGTCTTATGGGAGAGTGGCCAGACGGAAGCCACTCCTGAGAAAAAAGGCACATGACAGCACGCCTGAAGTTTTCAAACAGTCACGTGAAAGACTGAGATCATAAGGCAAAATATTCTGTGGTCTGATAAGACAAAAATTTTAACTCTTTGACCTGAATGCAAAGCGCTATGTCTGGTTAAAACCATGCACAACTCACCACCTGTCTAACACCATCCCTACCGTGAAGCATGGTGGTGGTAGCATCATTCTATGGGGAAGCTTTTCAGCGGCAGGGACTGAGAGACTGGTAAGGATAGGATAAACTTAAAGATATCAAAAAACGATTTAGTCCAATCAATGTTGCTAAATATCATGTGGATGTCCATGGTACTGATTTGTGTGTGTGTGTGTGTGTGTGTGTGTGTGTGTGTGTGTGTGTGTGTGTGTGTGTGTGTGTGTGTGTGTGTGTGCAAGTAAAAAGAAATGTGGGACTCATCCTACTTGTACACTAGTTGAATGCCAAAGCCATCCTCCTCTCTTTCATGTGGCAAAATGGTCTATGGCTCTGTCATACAGTAAGATTTTAGTTTTTGTTGGTAAAATGCCTGCTTGCCTAACGTCCTGGCATGGGCAACAATGAACCAGCTAATTTAGCTAGCAAGTTAACATGAGTGTTAAAGGGTAGGCTAAATCTAGGCTACATATTGAACTTAAATCGTCTCAGGCCAGTGGCACAACATATTCATTCATGGTTAGATCATTAGGAAAGCTCTGATTTCGTAAGCTAGCTAATGCAGGACATCAACACAAGCAGGCCAGAAACAAAAATTACGTTTTGTTTAGGATATGATTGGATTTTTGTGAAGCCAAATCCAAACTGGCCTCCCTGGGTGGGGGGGGGGGGGGGGGGTGTGGGTGTTGCTCACAGGACAACCCACAGATGAGCTCAGCTGAATGCAGATTGGCTTATTATTTATTTAAATAAATGATGGGCAAACATTACTGACATATCATGGGCAACATATACTGAGATTATGGGCAACATATTCTGAATATATGGGCAACTATATACTGAGATATATGGGCAACATAACTGAAATATATGGGCAACATATACTGAGATATATGGGCAACATATACTGAATATATGGGCCAACTATACTGAAATATATGGGCAACTATACTGAGATATATGGAACATACTAATATATGCGGCAAACATATACTGAGATATATGGCAACATATACTGAAATATATGGGCAACATATACTTGAAATATATGGGCCACATATACTGAGATATATGATCCGCCTGAACATATACTGAAATATATGGGCAACAAATTATGAAAACACAGATATGGATGAAAGATATATTTTGTAATAATTTTTATTGGTCAAATATTTGGGGAATCCTGGCTTCCCTTGGCATCCATGAATACACACCACTGATCATACAACTGTCTACTGAGGTGCACATATAGAGCAAGTTAGAGCACAGTTCTCTTAGTCCTGAATAATTTACTTGCAGACAACATTTTCTTCATGTTTCCTGTGGTTGTGTCAGTGTTGTGTGCTGGTGCTTCATGCCTGCAGATTTCCCCTCCCTACTAATCAAGATCCACAACCCGCTCTAGTTCGAGCTGGAATGCACGTGTTGGCTCTTGCGCACACTGGGCTCGGCTGGGCTCCAGTACTTGTGGGCATGTACTAATTGGCTCCTGAAACCGGAACTAGCAAGACGTAAGCCCCCATGAATTGGCGTATGCGATCGTGAGTAGATTACGTTGAAAGCAACGGTCAACCATCTTGGAGGCTTTCTCTAGTTTTTATTATAGCTCAACAAGGGGTATCACCTCAAGGCTTAGTAAAAAAGCAGGTGACAGCCTGTCAGTAAGGCACATTTCAGCATATGACCACATTTTTGCTTGCAGTTTCATACACATGTGCTGTTGGATTCTGCCTTGAAATATACTTATTCCTGTCACCATATTAGAATGTACAGATTACTTTACATAAGTAATGTATATATTATGGGCCAATGAAGGGTGAATAGGAATTGCGTGTATGGAAAGTTCCTGAGTGAGACAAGGGGATGTGCAGTAAGTTAATATTCTGTTCAAACATATTATTGTGGAATATTAATATTTAAGAGGAAAAAGGTGAAGTGCAACAGTCTTGTCTCATTTCCTGATAAGGCAGGCCCGTTTCTGTGGAACGAGGACAAGAAGGGATGTGGAACTCAACGTGAGATAGGGTCAACAGTTGAAGAGAGAAGACAACACTGGAAGGGGGGCCAGAGGGGTCCATCCCGAAGACCATCTGACTACAGTTCTATTTGGTACTTTGGTATTTTATTAGGATCCCCATTAGCTGTTGCAAAAGCAGAAGCTACTCTTCCTGGGGTCCACACAAAACATGAAACATAATACAGAATTACATAATACAGAACATCAATAGACAAGAACAGCTCAAGGACAGAACTGCATACATTTAAAAAAAGGCACACGTAGCCTACATATCAATGCATACACACACTAGGTTATATAGGGGAGAGGCGCTGTGCTGCGAGGTGTTGCTTTATCTGTTTATTAAAACCAGGTTTGCTGTTTATTTGAACAATAGGAGATGGAAGGAAGTTCCATGCAATAACGGCTCWATGTATTACTGTACGCTTTCTTAAATTTTTCTGGATTTGGGAACTGGGAAAAGACCCCTGGTGGCATGTCTGGTGGGGAAAGTGTGTGTGTGTCAGAGCTGTGTGTAAGGTGTAAGTTGACTATGCAAACAATTTGGGATTTTCAACATATTATTGTTTCTTATAAAAAGAAGAAGTGATGCAATCAGTCTCTCCTCTACTCTTAGCCAAGAGAGACTGGCATGCATAGTATTTATATCAGCCCTCTGATTACAATTAAGAGCAAAACGTGCCGCTCTGTTCTGGGCCAGCTGCAACTTAACTAGGTCTTTCCTTACAGCATTATACCACACAACTGGACAATAATCAAGATTAGACAAAACTAGAGCCTGCAGAACTTTTTGTAGTGTGGTGTCAAAAAAGCAGAGCATCTCTTTATTACGGCCAGACCTCTCCCCATCTTTACAACAATTGAATCTATATGTTTTGACCGTGACAGTTTACAATCTAAGGTACCTCCAAATAATTTAGTCTCCTCAACTTTTTCAACAGACACACCATTCATTACCAGATTCAGCTGAGGTCTAGAACTTAAGGAATGATTTGTACCAAATACAATGCTCTTAGGTTTAGATGTTCAGGACCAGTTTATTACTGGCCACCAATTCCAAAACAGACTGCAACTCTTTGTTAAGGGTTTCAGTGACTTCATTAGCTGTGGTTGCTGATGTGTACATGGTTGAATCATCAGCATACATGGACACATGCTTTGTTTAATGCCAGTGGCAGGTCATTGGTAAAAATAGAAAAGAGTAGAGGGCCTAGAGAGCTGCCCTGTGGTACACCACACTTTACATGTTTGACATTAGAGAAGCTTCCATCAAAGAAAACCCTCTGAGTTCTATTAGATAGATAGCTCTGAATCCACGATATGGCAGAGGTTAAAAAGCTATAATACATAAGTTTTTTCATCAACAGGTTATGGTCAGTGATATCAAAGGCTGCACTGAAATCTAACAGTACAGCTCCCACAATCATTTGTGCAATCATCAGTCATTTGTGCAGTACATGTTGAGTGTCCTTCTCTATAAGCATGCTGAATGTCTATTGTTAATTTGTTTACAGAGAAATAGCATTGTATTTGGTCAAATACAATTTTTTCCAACAGTTTGCTAAGAGCTGGCAACAAGCTGATAGGTCTGCTGTTAGAACCAGTAAAGGCCACTTTACCACTCTTGGGTAGCGGAATTACTTTGGCTTCCCTCCAGGCCTGAGGACAAAGACTTTCCTCGAGGGCTCAGATTAAAAATATGACAGATAGGAGTGGCTATAGAGTCAGCTACCATCCTCAGTAGCTTTCCATCTAAGTTGTCAATGCCAGGAGGTTTGTCATTATTGATCGATAACAATTTTTCCACCTCTCCCACACTAACTTTACAAAATTCAAACTTGCAATGCTTTTCTTTCATTATTTGTTATTTTATGCATGAATACAATTGCTCACTGTTTGTTGTTGGCATTTCCTGCCTAAGTTTTCCCACTTTGCCAGTGAAATAATCATTAAAATAATTGGTTACATCAAATGGTTTTGTGATGAATAAGCCATCTGATTCGATGAAAGATGGAGTTGAATTTGTCTTTCTGCCAATAATTTCATTTTTTCCCCATCATTCTTTATATCATTGATATTGGCTTCACAATAAAGTTTCTTCTTCTTTTTGTTGAGTTTAGTCACATAATTTCTCAATTTGCAGTAAGTCAGCCAGTCAGATGTGCAGCCAGACTTATTAGCCACTCCTTTTGCCCCATCTCTTTCAACCATACAGTTTTTCAATTCCTCATCAATCCATGAAGCATTAACAGTTCTACCAGTCAGTTTCTTAACAGGTGCATGTTTATCAATAATTGGAAGAAGCAATTTTATAAATTCATCAAGTGCGTCTGGATGCTCCTCATTAATCACATCAGATCAACAAATATTTTTAACATCATCCACATAAGTCACAACAAAATCTTTTGTATGGTCTCTCATACACTATTTTAGGCCTGCTGTTGGAACTTTGGCTTTCCTGGATATAGCCACTTTATTGTGATCACTGCATCCAATGGGTACGGATACAGCTTTAGAACACAGTCCTAAATGTGATCAATACATGTGGAGGATCTTGATCCTGAAGGGTTTGTAAACACCCTGGTAGGTTGATTAATAACCTGAACCAGATTACAGGCGCTGGTTACAGTAAGAAGCTTCCTCTTGAGTGGACACCTTGATGAAAACCAGTCAATATTCAGGTCCTCAAGAAAGTAGACCTCTCTGTTTACATCACATACACTATCAAGCATTTCACACATATTATTTAGATACTGACTGTTAGCACTTGGTGGCTTATAGCAACACCCCAAAAGAAAAGGCTTAGATGTGCCAAGTGAACCTGCAACCACAACACTTCAATAACACTTGACATAAGATCTTCTCTAAGCATTACAGGGATATGGCTCTGAATAAATACAGCAACACCTCCCCCATAAGCATTTATGTCTCTTCTATAATGTTATATCCTTGTACTGTTACTGATGTATCATCAAATGAATGATCTAAGTGAGTCTCAGAAATGGCTAATATATGAATGTTATCTGATGTTAGCTAGTTATTGATTTCATGAACCTTATTTCTAAGGTTACATATATTTATATGGGCTTTTTTCAGTCCTGTCCTGGGTAGCTTTTCAGAGATAGACATTATACTGAAAAGAGCAAACAAAGCAAGAAAAACCTATATACATTCAGCAGTCCATTAATTATTGGTGTGTGTGTGTGTGCTGCGGGGTTGAAGCTACGAACCTTTAGGCTTGGCTCTCTCATCCGTTCCAGGCTTCTGGGAGGGTGGGTGGACAATGCGGATGTAAGCAATGTCTTCACGATCTCTGGCAGCTTTCATGGCTGGGATCAATTCTTTCCTCTTCCGGCGCTCAGCTTCAGGATAGTCCTCGTTGAGGAAGATATACATTCCTCTCAAGTTCTTGGCTTTTTCCAGAGCCAAAAACTTTGTTCTTGAACCTCAGGAACTTGACTAATATTGGCCTGGGCCTATCACCTGGGCCGGTGGTGGGTTTTCCAGTCCTGTGGGCACACTACACCTCAATCTTACTGTGGTCCATCTTCAATTTCTCAGAGATCATTTCCCTCACTTTGTCCTCAGACTCCATCCAGGTCTTGTGTGGAGATTCTGCAATTCCGCCCACAACCATGTTGTTCCGCCTTGATTGTCCCTCGATATAAATTATCTGTCATGGATTCACACACAGAACTGATGTCCTCTCTCAGTGACTTACAGATTGCTGTCATCTTGCCGTTCTCCTGTTTCAAGTCATTGAGCTGACCCTGGGAGAACTGCAAACTATTCATCAGGTCCTGGACCTCTCTGGTCAGGTCTGCTTGCCTTTTGTCTTTTTGTTCATTTAAAAGATCCTTCACGTGTGATAGAGACACCACTGTCCTCAACGGTACTCCCGCCGGCTTTGGTCTTTGTCATGATAGCTAGCAACGTTGGTTACGCTGTTACTCCCCGCAGTTCCAGACAGGGCAGGTCACGGGGAAGATTGAAAACAACAAACAGCAGGGATCTAGACAGCCACAAACCCGGGAAAATCCGCATCCCGGCCACAATGGCTAACCACGTCGCGGGCTGCATTCATGAAAACTCCGCTAGCTTGATATGCAGCTGGCTAGCTGCGACGCCAAATAGCTCCTTCGATTCGTCCTTGGTCGGCAGGATCACTGGAAAGGTACAAGCAGTCCCAGCATCTGATGCCAGCTGCATCGCGGGTTCCAAACTAAGAAGCTAGCTAGCTACCAAGAACTTTCCAATACACTTTCAAACAACAAKATTTTTCAAACAAACAAAACGGAGCTCTTCCTCGTTCATTAGGAAGTGAAAGTGGCAGCACTGTTAAAATCTCATACACACACACTTCCATGCCCATGAGGATCCTAGACTTAGGCAGGCCATGACAACACCAGTAAGAGGAACAGAGTTCCTGTCTAGCAACATAGGATTGTTTATCGCAGACATGCAAGGTGGTGACTGCCTAGTCTGAAGGTATAAATATACGTTGTGTTTGCAGCTGATGCATCCAGTGAGTTGAATAAACCTGATTTGATCTTTTTCTAGTCGTCCATTTMAGGTTTTACTCTGTTTGTTCAGAACCATTGGCAGTTGACGTTGTTGGCAGGATTCACCATGATTTACAGTCGAACTGGGGAGCCCGAATCAGTGGAGCAGGAGCCGGCACCAAAAACAAGGTAAGCACAGTTTATACACCTGTTACCAGTCTTTCTGACATCTTGGGGAGATGACAGTCGTAGGCTGAATACAAGTTTTAGGATACAGACCTAGAAAGCCTGAGTTTATTCAATAGTCCCATTGTGTTACGACCGATCGTAGACCTATGGTGTAGGGTAGGTTCCATTAGGATAGGTCCCGAGTGGGGGTGTTCCCTTGCCAGATCCATAGGTGAATTTACATTGTAGGGTAGGTTCCTCATTAGCATAGGTCTCAAGTGGGAGTTTTCCCCTGCCAGATCCGTGGGTGATCCCACGGTGTAGGGAAGGAGCCCTGTTAGTCCCTAGTAGATTTGGTCCCCTGRGAGATCCATAGGTGGGGTGAAAGTCCCAGGTGGGTGATATCCCCAGCCGTGGTGGATGTGAGACTGTGTAGAGTGTGAGTGTTTGGGCAAATTGGCATGCTTGTGTACTAGTATGGTAGGTGGTAGAGAAAAAGTCAATGTAGAAGGACGAAGACAGGAAGTGTGTCTTGTGGAGAATAGGAGTTATCCGGGATGTCTATGTTTAAAGACGAGACATTGGCAGTAAGTGGAAATGTGTATGATGAAAGGAGTTTGCCGGTTAGTTCTGGAGGGCCCCTCTCCATGGTTCGAAATGGTTTGAAAACCAAAGGATATCAGAACGTTGTTTCAAAGTGAGGTTGGAACCGTGAAAYATTAGGTGGAAATAGGAGGACAACTGTGAATCATTTTGGTAACGAGTGTTGGCGGGAACAGTCATATTTACTGTTACCGCAAGCCCAGTTGAGAGACTGGACTGAAACCTCTTCCTGTGCTACACATTCTCGGTCTCCCTCGGTCTCCCAGGGGAATTGGAATAGTTCACAGTGTCGTCCAGCACCAAAAGTGTTAGGACCAAATGATGAAGCACTTACCCCGGAGAGTAGTTATAGTGTATCACTATCTCTGGAAATTCGTTTATAGAACCGTGGGTTCAGAAACCTAAAAACCGAGACAATAATAACTGATATGGCGTCCGGAGGCCCGAAGACTCCTGTCAAGGGAGGGGCTGAAGGAGAYAATGTTACCAAAGCCTTAGAAGAGCTGAAAAAGCCGCATGAACCACAAATCAAATAAGTGGAGGGGAAAATTTGCCAAATTGGTTTCCCCGTTGATGGAAACTTTACATCCAGCCAAGAGTGTATGGATGCCATCGTATTGTGGATCTGTAATCAAAGAATGGTCCAGAGCACAATACACAGGTACCCTAACCACAGCATTTTATCAGCAGCGGATAAAAATGAATTACATGSTAGTATGGCTAGTGGCTAACGTTAGCCAGCTTGAGCTCGCTACTGAGCTAACATACGAACTCGGTAGCACAGAGTAGATCCTTCATATGACATTGAGAAATAGTGCATTGTGGGTAGTTCAGAAGAGATCTGGAAATAAGTTAATAAATATGTAATAACCCCAAAACATTACTATATTTGGATTTATAGGTAACCAGATGGTGACTATTCTTTGACCACACTGTGTTGTTACATTGGTGAGTAAAAACTCATGCTTCCTATCCTTTAGATCAGAGGAAATAAAAATAACCTTTTTTTGTCTTGTAGATTACAGCACTCATTAGCTTTTTAACAGACAGATCTTGACGACAGAGTGTGTTCTAACGTCTACTGATGAGTCAAGCACGGAATTAGGCTGCCTACCTGGAGACAGTGTGGAGGATAGATGCACTTCTTTAATGGGAACTGACAGGGACTTTTTCATCCTACATTCCTCTGCTTGTCTGTGTCAGAGATTAATAAAACAATCCACCCAAAGTTGGTAAAGTCAGTAAGTAGGTCAGGGTGGAGACTTCACCTCACATCAGGATTTCTGGAGAGGAGATGCGTGATTTCACCTCTTTCCTCGACACTGAATACTCTGAGTGAGATTGTGTTACTTTTACATTACTAATTGATGCTCCAGGCTAAACTTCCCTGGAGAACTAAACTAGATGCACAATTTGTGTGGAACATTGAATTTGAGATGGAAATACTTTTAATTTGCATTTTGAGGCAAACATTGAGTACTTTTCTGCTTTTCCCGTGTCTTCTAATCAGTCAACCATTTTGTTACCAGCTTGCTTAGCCTATATGTTCTGATGTTTTGTGAATGTTCTCTACATGGCATAAGTATGGCAGGCAGGTAGTCTAGCGGTTAGAGCTTTGGGCCAGTAACCAAAAGGTCAATGGTTCAAATACCCGAGCTGACAAGTTGAAACAATCTGTTGAGTTGCCCTTGAGCAAGACATTTAAGCATATTTTGCTCCAGGGGTGCTGTACTACTATGGATGACCCTGTATTAACACTTTTTTGGTTACTACATGATTCCATATGTGTTATTTCATAGTTTTTATGTCTTCACTATTATTCTACAATGTAGAAAACAGTAAAAATAAAGAAAACCCCTTGAATGATTATGTGTGTCCAAACTTTTGACTGGTGCTGTACATGTAGGTAGGGGTAAAGTGACTATGCATAGATAATAAACAGCGAGTAGAGGCGGATCCTTAAGAGGCTAACAACACATTTCACTGCACCCATCTGGTGTATGTGACAATAGCACATCTGTGTTCTGTAAAAAACAAATATGTTGTATCTTAATTTGATCACTGAATTTTCTCAGCAGGAAATGCAAAAGGTTTAAAAAGGCTTACAAGTTTGTAGTTTCCACTTTAAAATGTCAGACTTGAATTGCCCTTTCGAAAAATGTCCATTAATTAAAATCCACATAATAATTCACATTTCCTGTTACTGCATCATTCCTGTTCTCAAAAACTGTAAGGCATCTTGGCACAATGACTACAGCCCTGTAGCACTCACATCTGTAATAATGAAGTGCTTTGAAAGGCAGGTCATGGCACACATCAACTCCATCATCCAAGACACCCTGGACCCACTCCAATTTGCATACAGTTTCAACAGATAGACAGCCAACCAATCTCAATTGCACTCCACACTTGTGGAGGCTCCTCAGAGGAGGAAGGGGAGGACCATCCTCAGTGAATTTTATAAAATAAAAATAGTAAAACATTAAAGTGATCCTTTTTAGATAAAACTAAACTAAATTCACGTCACCAAATAATTGATTAACACAATGTTTTGCAATGAAGGTCTACAGTAGCCTCAACAGCACTCTGTAGGGTAGCACCATGGTGCAGCTGGAGAACAGCTCGCTTATGTTGACTTCAATACAAAGCCTAGGAGGCTTATGGTTCTCACCCCCTTCCATAGACTTACACAGTAATTATGACAACTTCCGGAGGATGTCCTCCAACCTATCAGGGTTCTTGCAGCATGAACTGCCATTGTCCACCGAATCAAAGGATCATAGAATGAATCTTTTACAGAAGGCATAAGCTACAGCTAGCTAGAACTGCAGTCCATAAAATGTGGTGAGTAGTTGACTCAAAAAGAGTTTTGAACATATTATTTTATTCAAAAATGAAGGAAAAGCAAGCGAGAGAGAAAGCGAACTATAATTATATATATTTTTTTTTACTTTCACTTACTTAGCTAGCTAATGGAGCTAGCTAGTTTAGCCTACTCAAACACCCAGCTCAAACAGAGATGTATGCTATGTTAGCTAGCTGGCTATGACTATCCAACACTGGAACTCTTCCAAGTCAAGGTAAGCTTTTGGTTTTATTAATTTATTGCTACCAGGGCCTGCGGTGTAACTGCTAAACTGCTTGCTTTACACTGTACTGCATGATTATAGCGGGTTCACTAATCTATTAGTTCTAGTAGCTAGGTTGACTATGATATTAATATGGTGACAATGATGCAGGCTGTGTGTGGTGAAACGAAACAGGGATAAACATAAACATAAACATACCTGAATTTGTCCAATAGAAACTCTCATTTGCAACTATTTGGACTAATGATTACACCCAGATCAGTTAGATGGAGGCAAGAATGTGCAAGGCGGTATTGAATATGTCACTGTCTTTCACCTTGATTATTTAAAAAATGACCTCGACCTGTGCACGCACCTACATTGTAAACTTCCATTAGTAGGCTAGGTTGTAGCATTCTCATGATGGGCGTAGGGAACACTGGAGTATCATGTTGTAGCCTAAACCTATCGCTGTTACATTGAGCTGGGTGAATGAAATACTGTATGAATGACAGTCACCCATTATGATGTAATAGAAATAAGGCAATGCCCCCCCCCCCCCCAAAAAAATGTGTCCAGCCTAATCTTAAACGGTTACCCACCATCACTGCTCCACACTACCCTCTCCCACCTAGAAAAGAGGAATGTATACCTATGTGAGGATGCTGCTCAGCAACTACAGCTCAGCGTTCCATAGTCCCCTCCAATCATCCTGATTGGTTATTATTTTTATACATTTTCTATAATTATTATTCATTTTTTTACATTGTTGGGATGCGCTGTAAAGTAAGTATTTCACTGTTAATATACACCTGTTGTTTACGAAGCATGTGACAAATACAATTATATTTGGTTGTATCACCATCTGGTATGGCAACTGCACCGTCATCAACCGGACCTATAGAGGGTGATGCGGACTGCCCAGCGCATCAATGGGGGTGAGCACCCAGTCGTCCAGGACGAACACGCCAGACGTTGTCTGAGAAAGGCCCGAAAAAAAATCAAATATCACATTTACATAAGTATTCAGACACTTTACTCAGTACTTTATTGAAGAACCTTTGGCAGCGATTATAGCCTCAAGTCTTCTTCGGTATGACTTCTTCGGTATGACAAGCTTGGCACACCTGTATTTGGGGAATTTATCCCATTATTCTCTGCAGATTCATTCAAGCTCTGTCAGGTTGGATGGGGAGTGTCAGTGCACAGCTTTTTTTCAGGTCTCTCCAGAGATGTTCTATCGGGTTCAAGTTCAGGCTTTGGCTGAACCACTCAAGGACATTCAGAGACTTGTCCCGAAGACACACATGCGTTGTCTTGGCTGTGTGGTTGTTATCCTGTTGGAAGGTGAACCTTCACCCAAGTCTGAGGTCCTGAGCGATCTGGAGCAGGTTTTCACTCTGTCAGAGTGATCAACGGGTTCTTGGTCACCTCCTTGATCAAGGCCCTTCTCCCCCGATTGCTCAGTTAGGCTGGGTAGCCAGCTCTAGGAAGAGTCTTGGTTGTTCCAAACTTCTTCCATCTAAGAATGATGRACACTACTGTTCAATAGTTTGTGGTCACTTAGAAGTGTCCTTGTTTTTGAAAGAAAATCATTTTTTTCTCTCAAATTGATCAGAAATACAGTGTAGACATTGTTAATGTTGTAAATGACGATTGTAGCTGGAAACGACAGCTTTTTATTAAATATCTACATAGGCGTACAGAGGCCCATTATCAGCAACCATCACTCCTGTTCCAATTGCACGTTATGTTAGCTAATCCAAGTTTATAATTTTAAAAGGCTAATTGAAAAGAACACAGACACTGGACAGAAGAACTCTGGCCTTCTAGGCAGAGTTCCTCTGTCCAGTGTCTGTGTTCTTTTGCCCATCTAAATATTTTATTTTTATTGGCCAGTCTGAGATATGGGTTTTTCTTTGCAACTCTGCCTAGAAGGCCAGCATCCTGGAGTCGCCGAATGTACTTGTCCTCTTTCTCAGTTGTGCACCGGGGCCTCCCACTCTTTTTCTATTCTGGTTAGAGCCAGTTTGCGCTGTTCTGTGAAGGGAGTAGTACACAGCGTTGTACCAGATCTTCAGTTTCTTGGCAATTTCTCGCATGGAATAGCCTTCATTTCTCAGAACAAGAACAGACTGACGAGTTTCAGAAGAAAGTTATTTGTTTCTGGCCATTTTTAACTGTAATCGAACCCACAAATGCTGATGCTCCAGATACTCAACTAGTCTAAAGAAAGACAGTTTTATTGCTTCTTTAATCAGAACATCTGTCACGCCCTGACCATAGAGAGCTTTTTATTCTCTATGTTGGTTAGGTCGGGGTGTGACTAGGGTGGGACATCTAGGTGATTATATTTCTATGTCTGCCTGGTATGGTTCCCAATCAGAGGCAGCTGTTTATCGTTGTCTCTGATTGGGGATCATATTTAGGCAGCCATTTCCCCTTTGTGCTTTGTGGGATCTTGACTATGTATAGTTTCCTGTGAGCACTATTGCAGCGTCATGTTTCGTTTTGCATTTATTGTTTTCTTTGAGTTTCACTTCATAATAAAGAGGATGGAACCATACCACGCTGCATCTTGGTCCACTCATTATAATGATCGTGACAACATCAGTTTTCAGCTGTGCTAACATAATTGCAAAAGGGTTTTCTAATGATAAATTAGCCTTTTAAAATTATACACTTGGATTAGCTAACACAACGTGCCATTGGAACACAGGAGTGATGGTTGCTGATAACGGGCCTCTGTACGACTACAGTATGTAGATATTCCATTAAAAATCTGCCGATTCCAGCTACAATAGTCATTTACAACATTACCAATACACTGTATTTCTGATTAATTTGATGTTATTTTAATGGACAAAAAATATGCTTTTTTTTCAAAAACAAGGACATTTCTAAGTGACCCCAAACTTTTGAACGGCAGTGTAGGCCACTGTGTTCTTGGATACCTTCAATGCTGCAGAAATATTTTGCTACCCTTCCCCAAATCTCTATCTCGACACAATCCTGTCTCGGAGCTCTACGGACATTTCCTTTGACCTTATGGCTTGGTTTTTGCTTTGAAATGCACTGTCAACTGTGGGACCATATATAGACAGGTGTGTGCTTTTCCAAATCATGTCCAATCAATTGAATTTACCACAGGTTGACTCCAATCAAGTTGTAGAAACATCTCAAGGATGATCAATGGAAACAGGATGCACCTGAGCTCAATTTCGATTCTCATCTGAATACTTATGTAAATAAGTAATTTCTGTTTTTTGTTTTTAATACATTTGCAAAAATAACGTTTACTACTTTTATTATTATTATTATTTATCCTACTACCAGTCACTTTCTCATAGTTTTTGCATACATGTACATACTGTATCTACCTCAACAGTCCAGTATTCCTGCACATTGTACATTTGGTACTGACCCTTGATATAGCTTGCTCTCTTATTTCTCATTTCTCAATGGTTTAGTTATTTGTATTAGTTGTACTATTTTGATATTGAATACTGCACTGTCGGTCAGAGTTAGCTAGTTAAACATTTCACTGTACTTGTGCATGTGACTAATAAAACTTGAAACTTGTAACCACTGGTGCCCAAGACATTAACAACCCGCCAACCACGGGCTTGAGCCTTCTAATGAGGCATTGAGGGAGAAGCGAATCAGAACAAAATCACCATATGTCATGACAGCTGTCTCATCTGTCATTTTTTTGGTGCTTTTGAGGTAGGCAGCAGACTTGAGAGCCACCAAGAAATGACACATTTGGCTAAAAATAGTCAATGGAATCCATTCACGTGCAAATAATATTGACAACTAAACAGACAATAAAACAAAATGGAGATGAGTCGCAGCAGGAAATGGATGAAGGTCTCACTGCTGGCTATGTGAACAGCACTTTGTACTTGTGTGCCAGGCAACTCATATAGGGCCCTCAACCCAGAGCTGTGGCTGTGGCCAGAATCTTGTAAAGTGACCACAACAATGCACTCAGAACAAGGCCTTCAGCAAGCTCACTCAAATATCAAAGTCTGCTATATTCCTTGTAGCACTTTAAYCTCTGAATTCATACACCTTCAACGGAAATACCACTTACGGCATGCATTTCATCTTTCTTCCCAAATCAATAATGCCCTAGATTGTAGTCTAGAAATCAAAGGAAAAAGTCATGAGAAACTGAATTGGCTACGGTCCGCTTTTTAATTGTTGCCGTTGGTAATTCTGTCCCGAGTTGAAAACAATTAGAGGAGAGTCGGACGGTCTGAGGAGTGTGTCTGGAGCGGAGGTCCGGGGGCCAAGTTAGCCCGGGCCATCTCTGATTAGAAGGTTAATAGTCTCATTAATTCATCAGAGCAGAGACAACAGCAGGAGAAGAATGAGAGCTGAACCAGTCAACAGTACAACGCCGCAAGAGGGTCAATGATTGTACTATTGAGTTGGGGATAATGATAGAATGGGGGCACAGATATTAGGACGCAAGCGGATGGTAAATGGGGACTTTCTGTCAATTATTAGACGAGCTGTCATAGGAGATTCCAGGGCCATTGCTGATTGTGCTACTATGGAACCTAGGATGTTTAAAGAGAAGCATAGATCCTTGACAAGGATATGAACAGGACGGTGGCATGCCAACGCAAGGATTCAGAGACGAACAACGAGCTCCAGCACGAATTCAGCACACTGTCTCTCTCCAGGTCAGTACACTGTCTCTCTCCAGGTCAGTACACTGTCTCTCTCCAGGTCAGCACATTGTCTCTCTCCAGGTCAGTATACTGTCTCTCTCCAGGTCAGTACACTGTCTCTCTCCAGGTCAGTACACTGTCTCTCTCCAGGTCAGTACACTGTCTCTCTCCAGGTCAACACACTGTCTCTCTCCAGGTCAACACACTGTRTCTCTCCAGGTCAGCACACTGTCTCTCTCCAGGTCAACACACTGTCTCTCTCCAGGTCAGCACACTGTCTCTCTCCAGGTCAGTACACTGTCTCTCTCCAGGTCAGCACACTGTCTCTCTCCAGGTCAGCACACTGTCTCTCACGGTCAGTACACTGTTGCTCTGGGAACAAGCCTTTTTGTGTTCCTTGTCAACGATGACGGCAGCATCACTGCAACACGGGGGTTCAACAGATGTCACCCACAGATGGGTCTCACGAATAGCAAAGCCCTCTCTTTACACGCCAAAGATCACACAGTGAACTAGGTTTATACTGGCTTTATTGATGAGTTTATCAAATGAAATATGAAACATCATTGCTGGAGGAAGGTTCCTGGTTAGCTCAGTTTGTCACAGTATGGTGCCATGTGCTTGTGACTTTGATAAATGTAGAGTACTACGTGCTGATTACTAAATGACTAATGTAAGGTTGAAGTTGACAACTGTAAATGTCATATTTGCCATAGTAAAGGCAATTCTTAGCTCTCTGGCTCCACTGTCTGCTTGACAGACAAGCATGTGAGCTACCCCAAAGGGACATGTGGATACAAATACCCAGTCTGATCAATATTATCCAAAGTGAATGCATTTCCCTCCATTTAAGCACTCTAGAAGCAATTCCTGATTTGAAATGTTAGGCAGCAACACCTGAAAGCCTCCACTAAGTCATTGATTGAGGTTCTGCTCTCCCAGGTTTCCCCTGCCTCCCTCCCTCCCTCCCTCCCTCCCTCCCTCCGGAAACATTTTTCGAGTTGAAGACTGTGACTCAGGCTAAGATTACTCCTTATAATTGGCCAGGCTCAGCCCAGCAGACTGCAGCCCTATAATTGTCGGTGAGGTTTGTTTGTCATTTCATTCATTGCTGCGCTGATGTTATTTTCCCTCCTCTCTTGGTGCCTGAACTGGCCACCCTTCACCTCTCAAAGAGACATGGCATGACTCAAACAGTCGGAGACTGAAAGGTTTAGGTAGAAAACGGTTTTTGTAAGACATGTGTAGTACTTTAGGTATATGAACAATACAGTTTGCATGTGTTGTTTACAGTGAGTTCAGAATGTATTCAGACCCCTTGACTTTTTCCACATTTTGTTAGTTTACAGCATTATTCTAAAATTGATWAAATATTTTTTTCCCTCGTCAATCTACACACAATACCCCATAATGACAAAGCAAAAACTGTATTTTWAAAAATTTATTTTGAATTTACATAAGTATCCAGTCACTTTTCTCAGTACTTTGATGAAGCACCTTTGGCAGCGATTACAGCTTCGAGTCTTCTTGGGTATGAGGCTACAAGCTTGGCACACCTGTATTTGGGGAGTTTCTCCCATTTTTCTCTGCAGGTCCACTGAGCTCTGTCAGCTCAAGCTCTGTCAGTTCTCTCCAGAGATGTTAGCTCGTGTTCAAGTCTGGGCTCTGGCTGAACCACTCAAGGACATTCAGAGACTTGTCCGGAAGCAACTCCTGCGTTGTCTTGGCTGTGTTCTTAGGGTCATTGTCCTGTTGGAAGGTGAACCTTCGCCCCAGTCTGAGGTCCTGAGCGCTCTGGAACAGGTTTTCATCAAGGTTCTCTCTGCAATTTGCTCCATTCATCTTTGCCTCGATCGTGACAAGTCTCCCAGTCCCTGCCGCTGAAAAACATCCCCACAGCATGATGCTGCCACCACCATGCTTCACCGTAGTAATGGTGCCAGGTTTCTCCAGACGTGACGCTTGGCATTCAGGCCAAATAGTTCATTCTTGGTGTCATCAGACCAGAGTATCTTGTTTCTCGTTGTCTGAGAGTCCTTTTGTCAAACTCCAAGCGGGCTGTCATGTGCCTTTTACTGAGGAGTGGCTTCCGTCTCGCCACTCTACCTTAAAGGAATGATTGGTGGAGTGCTGCGGAGATTGTTGACCTTCTGGAAGGTTCTCCCATCTCAACAGAGGGACTCTAGAGCTCTGTCAGAGTGGCCATCGGGTTCTTGGTCACCCTCCTGACCTAGGCCCTTCTCCCCCGATTGCTCTGTTTGGCCGGGCGGCCAGCTCTAGGAAGAGCCTTGGTGGTTCCAAACTTCTTCCATTTAAGAATAATGGAGGCCACTGTGTTCTTGGGGACCTTCAATGCTGCAGAAATGTTTTGGTACCCTTCCCCAGATCTGTACCTGGACACAATCCTGTCTCGGAGCTCTACGGACAATTTCTTAGACCTCATGGCTTGGTTTTTGCTCTGACATGCACTGTGTTGTGTCTTTACTATGGATTAAATTATATGACATTCTATTTTATAAAATCAATMATCAATTACTGTAATTAATATTACCTCATGTAAATTTAATTAACTAGGAAGTTGGGGCACCACAGAAGATTGTTTATAGAGCTGTTGTCTTCTGAATAAACTCTTAAAGACCTGGTCATCTTTTATATCAATAGTAGTCAATTATTAATCGTCACCTTATTCAGTCTCATCTGAACGTCGTAAAATTCTTGGTTATCTTCACGAACCCTTGCTAACATGTTGAATCAGCAATACAAAATGTGGTTTCATTATTTATTTACTAAATACCTAAATAATCACACAGAATTACATATACACAGGATGGATCATACATTGATTACTAATTGTGTCATAAAAGAAAACGTCCCTAGTGGACAGAACCAATATGATGACTGGTTACACAAAGAAAGGGGGTTGGGTTTGAATGAAAGCACGGGAAGACTGAGGAACAAAAGGATTGGGTCTCTATCGGYCCTTATGAAGATATGCTATCGTAAATACAGAATCTTATGCATTCTAAATAACCGTAAATACAGAACCTTATGCATTCTAAATATATTTACTCCGAGCTGCGCTTCGATAGATTGGCCGAAGATGGAAGGCTGGGTTGCCCAGCAGAGATCTCCCTTGTCCTTTGAAGAATATTTCTGTGCAGATACGTTGTAGTCTGTCGTCTTGTGGTTGAACGGATACGCTGTAGTTCTGAAGAGATTGTTCGTCCTCTCTCTCACACACGTTTACAGCTGCTGCTGATAAATCAACGTGTAGGATGTATCACTTCTTTAGTGAATAAGAGTTTAAAGTTCATACCAAGTTGCCATACTAAGCTCATGCTATATGCTGGCTAGTGTAGTCACATTCATCCTTCCAGCGTGGCGATATTCACCTCCACGTTGAAATTCGCCCTTCTAACGTATGGACATCGGTCCTCACGTCATCGTAAACACAATGTTAATTTCGTTAGGTTGTAGTCGTTCAACCATTCGCAATTAGAGCTCTGCTGAGGTTGGCTTAGTTCGCCGTGAATTGGGTTATGGGGGCTCTTACAGAAATGGAGAAAAGGGGTTGGTTCATCATTTCCAACCAATGTCTATTCACATGGGTGTGGCCACTGATTGAGCATTTTTTACTTCTGAAAACCATTCTCTCATTTTAAAAACTAAAATTACATTGAATCTTTTCACAAATACTTTCATATTTAAACATTCAAATTGCACAACAATTCCATGTGAATCTGACAACTATAATGTGTAGACTTTTCAAGATACAGTTTATGTCGTCCTATCATCAGTAACAATGTCTCAGATGACAACTGATCTGACATTATATTATTTAAGTACCAACAGACACTTTCAACTGGTTGGATTACATAAAGATTGTTCTTTTCCCCAACCTTTTGATGTTACAATACACTCTCTATGTTAACAAAAGGCTTTCCAGGAGTCCATTCTGTTGAGTGGAGCGAAAAAGGGGGAAAGGTATTTATGGGGGTCATAAACCTCCCCCAACAGGGCAACGTCATGACAACTGTCAACTGTGGGGCCTTAAATAGACAGGTGTGTGCTTTCCAAATCATGTCCATCAATTGAATTCACCACAAGTGGACTCCAATCAAGTTGTAGAAACATTTCGAGGATGATCAATGGAAACAGGATGCACCTTAGCTCAATTTCGAGTCTCATAGCAAAGGGTCTGAATACTTATGTAAATTAAGTATTTCTGATTTTTATAAATTTGCAAAAATGTAATTTAACCTGTTTTCGCTTTGTCATTATGGGGTATTGTGTTTAGATTGCTAAGGAAATAGTTGTATTTAATCCATTTTAAAATAAGGCTGTAACGTAACAAAATGTGGAAAGATTCGAGGGCTCTGAATACTTTCCTACGTCACCATATGTGTTCTTGTAAATGTATCCTTTTTCCACCTCATTTTCTCACATAGAGGTCCAGAAACAAAGGCCGATCAGAAGCCAAACAACACCTTTAAGCAGCTCTGGGGTCCCGGGGCCAAGCTGGGGTCCTGGGGCCAAGCTGGGGTCCCGGGGCCAAGCTGGGGTCCCGGGGTCAAGCTGGGGTCCTGGGGCCAGGCTGGGGTCCTGGGGCCAGGCTGGGGTCCCGGGGCCAAGCTGGGGTCCCGGGGCCAAGCTGGGGTCCTGGGGCCAGGCTGGGGTCCCGGGGCCAAGCTGGGGTCCTGGGGCCAAGCTGGGGTCCCGGGGCCAGGCTGGGGTCCCGGGGCCAAAATGGGGCCCAAAATGTTGTTCTTTACCAGGTTTCGGTTCTGTTCCCTATACCGGTTCCCCTGATATACAGTAATAACCATCATATCGAAGTAAACTTGGAGTCACGCGACAATTTGGTGTGTGTTCCTCCGACTATGACTCAGGAAAACCATGCAGTTTATTAGGCTGCAGATTAAGTGCACGGTGATGTTGATGCTCCTTTCCAATAGATATTGAGTGTCGTATTCATGGTGCTGATTGATGCTTGACTGTGATGAATACAAATCTTCTCGCTCTTATCCATAACAATCTCATCATGAGCATTAGTCTATCCGCACAGTCTACCTGAACTGTATCTGTGAGCTGTTGGCTAGAGCACATGTACCAAGACCAGAGTACGCACATTTGATATTTAACACAACAGTTTTTGGGACAAAACTATCGCTAGAGTTGGAAATGCGATGAAAACACATTGAACACACTGAACTTTAGATTTTTAATCAGTACTTGAAAACTTAAGCGTAAAAAAGTACATAAGGTGGTACTTCCATAGCTATCACCTTTAAATGAAAGAAACATACATGACATGACCTAAAGTATGTGGACACCTGCTTGTCGAACATCTCATTCCAAAATCATGGGCATTAATATGGAGTTGGTACTCCCTTTGCTGCTATAACAGCATGCACTCTTCTGGGAAGGCTTTCCTCTAGATTTTGAAACATTGCTGTGGGGACCTGCTTCCATTCAGCCACAAGGGCCTTAGTGAGGTCGGGCAATGATGTTGGGTGATTAGGCCTGGCTCGCAGTTGAAGTTCCAATTCATCCCAAAGGTGTTCGATGGGGTTGAGGTCAGGGCTCAGTGCATGCCAGTCAAGTTCTTCCACACCGATCTCGACAAACCACTTCTGTTCGGACCTCACGTTGTGCACGGGGGCATTGTCATGCTGAAACAGGAAAGGGCCTTCCCCAAACTGTTACCACAAAGTTGGAAGCACAGAATCGTCTATAATACATTGTAAGGTGTAGCATTAAGATTTCCCTTCACTGGAACTAAGGGGCCTAGCATGGACCATGAAAAACAGTCCCAGACCATTATTCCTCCTCCACCAAATTTTACAGTTGGCACTACACATTGGGCAGATAGCGTTCTCCTGGCATCTGCCAAACCCAGATTTGTCTGTCGGACTGCCAGATGGTGAAGCGTGATTCATCACTCCAGAGAAGCCGTTTCCACTGCCCCATATTCCAATGGCGGCGAGTTTTACARCACTCCAGCCGACGCTTGGCATTACTCATTGTGATCTTAGGCTTGTGTGCGGTTGCTCGGCCATGGAAACTKATTTCATGAAGCTACCAACGACATTTCTTGTGCTGACGTTGCTTCCAGAGTCAACTTGGTACTCGGTAGTGAGTGTTGCAACCAAGGACAGACGATTTTGAGCCATTGTTGCTCCTAGACGTTTCCACTTCACAATAACAGCAGAGATTTGACGAACGAGCAATGGTTGTGGCTGAAGTAGCCGAATCCACWAATTTTAAGGGGTGTCCACATAATTTTGTATATGTAGTGTGCCTTTGCCAAGTAAATAACTCGACTCACTTGTTTCATTTTCATGAAAACAGCTACTAATATAGTGTTACCCACTCTTTGTGGCTTTCAAACATTCACCATTCATTACTGTTAGCCCTCACTTTGCTCTATCAAAATGCTCTTTGTAACTGTCATTTTTTTATGTATTTACTTGCTCTGTCGCACAATACCCTTAACCCTTACTTATGCCTTCACCTCAAAAGCTGCATGATTTTTATTCTACCTTGTCAGCCAAATACCAAAATAACATCTAAATCAGATACTCTGAACATTCTGGGAGAACTTCAGTGTGTGTGTGTGGTGTGTGTGTGGTGTGTGTGTGTGTGTGTGTTGTGTGTGTGTGTGTGTGTGTTGTGTGTGTGGTGTGTGTGTGTGTGGTGTGTGTGTGTGTGTGTGTGTGTGTGTGTGTGTGTGTGTGAGAGAGAGACATAGAGAGACAGAGAGAGAGACATAGAGAGACATAGAGACAGAGAATAAGAACTGGGTGACATTGAGTCTCGTCAGTGAAGGAAGCGTGGGAGTGAGAAGGGAGAGAGAGTTAGTGAGATACCCGGCATGTCTGCAGGTGTTGTTTGGCACGATCACTCAGGAGGAGAAGAGTGATGGGGTGCCAAACGTCACACTGCTCACAATGCCTGAATTGGCGCCTTGGCATTTCCGAAAGGCAGTTGTGAGAACTGTGAGATGCCAATGAACTATGCCTAACTTTTAGCAGTAAATMAAATCAGACTACAATTAATTATCCCTCTCTCTTCTCTACTCACTCAAATCTTTATACCCAGACTGACATCCTTGCCAAGCTGATGTGAGGGATTGTTATCCTCCATTTTGCTCTTTTCCTGTAGAGTGTCGTCTGTCTCAGAATCCTGGAGATGAAGGACTGATTGTGGAGAGAGTTGATCAGCTCTGTTCATGAGTTGATTCATTTGAGTGACCTTCATCAGAGAATGCTCTTCTCGCGGCCGGGCTTCACAGCCAAGCACTCTGTTATTAATAAGAGCCCTTTCAGTTGATTCAAAGGTCCCTTTTTCTCACCAGACAGTTTAATTTCATCCTTTTATCTTTGCTGGTATTTACAACCATAATTGAACAGCATTGGATCTTTGAATTCAATTGCAGTCAAGCCTTCTGGTATGAAAAATTGACCTCTTTTAAATGCTAATCAGTATGATGAGTGTTGATTTCTCTGGCTTTCTTGGTAAAAAAAAGAGTATAAGAAATGCCACACTCCTTATTTAGTGTGTTTTGTATGCTTCTGGTTGCCATGTGTGGATGGATTTGTGAATATTCTGCGAATCCAATGCTGGTTAGTTATTGCATTGGTCTAGTTCTTTGCTTCAGTCAACATCACAAACTTCTGAATGACCATATAGCCTAGCTATTTTCTTTCCTACCAATCTGCACTAGTTGCCTTCCTTTATGGTGCTGATTACACATAGGGTTCTGTTGTTTTTTCACTTAAGACAACGTTCTTGCAAGTAAAAAAGAAAAGCATTTGAAGTTTTCTAGACTGTTGTTGGAATGTGTGAATTTAGAGTTGATGGCAAGACTCTCCCCCCACATAGCAATGAACAARGTTTTTTTTGAAAGCAGCTCCTTTGAGACTTACAGACCATGACATACTGTAGCTAACTTTCTGCATAATGTTCAGCGAACAGGCTCTTGGAGTTCTCAAGGACCATGCTCCTGTTTGCTTTTCATGGGCTTACTGGAGCTCATCACGCTCCCGCTCATATCTAGAAGAGTCAAGAAGTAGTATTAAGACATATTTCCATAATAATGATTTCTATTTACTGAATTGTAAAGCGTTTCTGTTGGAGCCCAATTATGATTGTGAATTATGATGTTTGAGGCGGAAATAAATGGCTATGAGGACTTGTCACATTTCTATAACGAACGGCAATTAATGTCATCTTGTTGTGAGAACGGTTATCAGCAATCTCTGTCTGTTGTCTGTTTTAGACCCGTTGTGGTCCACCAGAACTCTTTCTCTGTCGCAAATTTGCCAGAATAGTGTTGGGCTCAAAATCACACAATACAATATTGTAGGCCACTAATTTGAAGCAACTAAACAACTACATTGTGGCACCTTGTTTTCAATACCGGCTCTGTATTTACCAGGTTATTTTCAAACTCAAAATCTGCCCACTTTTCTGCTCACCTACCTGTGTGGTAATAAAGAAGAAGAAGACAGAAACGTATTTACCTTCACAGAGCTGAGATGCAGAAATAGTAACCAGAGCCATTTTGAAAACTACCCCGAGCTGCGGGGGGGATAGATTTTTCTCAGGTCGCTCGCAGGAAGCTGTGGCATTGTTCCACCAAAGTGCCTGCTGCGAAAGAAAAAGAAGAAGGGGGGGAAAAAAGCGAAACGGATTTGAATACTTGATAATCAAATGACGTTCCCCAAGTGCCCCAGAACACCTGCACCATGCTGATAAGATAAAGAACAGAACAGAATTGGTGGAAGAATAATCAGGAGAGAAAGAAAAACTAGAAAACCTCAACAGGGGGGGAGATAATGAACATGTGACGGCTCTGGAACTAGTCTCTCTCTCTCTTCCCCAATGTCGTTCTGCAGTGTCAAGAGGCTGGGCCGTCTCAGAGGCCGGTCGGCGCGTCTTTATCTGGCCAGAGGCCGGTCGGTGCGTCTTTATCTGGCCAGAGGCCGGTCGGCGCGTCTTTATCTGGCCAGAGGCCGGTCGGCGCGTCTTTATCTGGCCACTAATGACTTAGTAATGAGTTTGTGTCTGGGTGCCTTCCATCCTGAGCCCGGTTCAACTTAGCTGCTCTGTTGTTCAATGGTGCCTGACTTTGCATGGACAGTAGGCTACCGGCTTGGGATGCAGTGATCATGTAGGATTTGATACAAATCCCAATGTACCAATAACAAACAAATACATTTGGACGAGAGAGGTATATCACACAAGCAAGATCAATAAGTTAGTCAGTTATCTTTCATAAATAGTTTGAAATTACATATCTTTATATAACATATATAAAAAGATTGAAATGGACATTGAGTTGAGCTGATTTCGAGAGCATTTTGGCATCATGATCCCACATTTGAAGCCTCGGAAATCGACATTTGCGTGACCCGATCTCACATTCCACAGCAATTCATAGTTTGACTGCAGTTGGACAAACGTCAAGAATCCAAGTGAGTTTGTGAGATCCTGTTGCACAGCTATAGACTGACATTTAACAGTTACAGTCCTTGTAACTTTTTTTTCAGGGCATGAAAATGGCTGTAGAAACGGTGCATGCCGCCAATTCCGCTAGTTTGGTGCCAGTGCATCAAGCCATGGTGTTAGAGACATGACAGCTACAGCCTTCTGGTGCTCCTGTCTGTTTCACTCCTCCACTGTCACCCTCTCATGCCCCTTCAAAGTCCCTGTCAACAGCCTGCCACATGCCGTCACAAAGCGGGAGGACAGAACTCACCTTCAACTCTTTCAGCAGACACAACCATAACACCACCATTAGTCCCATAGAATCTTTCATTGTAAATGAATGAGTCATTGAATGAATAAGTAAGATGCATTTCAAGACTCTCTCCGGTTATGCTGGTATACCTTTGACATTCTTGTGTTTTTACTGATGAAGGTTACTAGAAAGGTCTCCTCCTACCATTGTGAGTCTTGGGCTGTAGTTGACTGTGGCCAGCAAGACAGTGGCCAGAAATCAAACTCAGCATAGTTGAACCGGGCTCAGGAAGGAAGGTAGCCAGACACAAACTCATTACTAAGTCATTAGTGGCCAGATAAAGACGTGGCTGAACAGGGAAGGGTGTTCCGGGCATACTCCACCCAGACCAGTTGTCGGCTCCAAGTAGTGGGGTTGGTTGAGGCCAGGCATCTTAGGGTTGTCCTGGTTAGCTTGCTCCGACTGGCCGATCGACTAGGGATGGAATCCAGAGGACAGGCTGGCCAACGACCCAATAAGGCTGCAGAACGCCCTCCAGAACTGAGACGAGAACTGAGGACCCTGGTCGGAGACCATGTCCACCAGGAGTCCATGGATCCGGAAGACGTGCTGCACCATAAGCTGGGCCGTCTCCTGCACCGTCAAAATGATAGTGTTGCCATCAGGCGGAGGGAGCCCAGTGACAAAGTCCAGAAAGGTATGGGACCAATGGGGGACAGATCGTGGCTGAAGGAGGCCAGAAGGAGCTTGCTGTGGAGTCTTGTTCTGAGCACACACTGTGCACACGACAACGAAGGCAGAGACGTCAGGAACCATTGTGGGCTACCAGAAACGTTGTCAGAGGAATGAGCCCATTCTAGGACCGGGGGCCAGACCGAGTTAGGGACAAACAGGTTAGCCGGGCCCCCTTCAGGTTTAGGCTGGGAACGTTGTGCCTTGCGAACCAAGGTTTCAATACCCCAATCCATTGAAGCCGCAAGGCTTGAGGTAGGGAGAATGGTTTCGAAGGTCGAGGGTGTGGCAGAGGAACTGTATAGGCGGGAGAGGGCATCAGGCTTCACATTTTTGGACCCTGGGCAGTAGGAAATGGTGAAGTTGAATCTTGTAAACAAAGCTCAACAGGCCTGCTTGGAGTTAAGGCGCTTGGCTCTACAGTGTGACACAGGGATCATGACCTGGAGCGGATGGTCAGCGGGCCAGAAAAMAATTACAAATCATTTGTAGACCTCAAATTGACCGCAAGAAGCCCTAACAGATATAATATTTGATTAAAACATAATAATTTCAAACCTTGCTTATATTTGTATACGGTTACATACAGTATCTCTCTATAAATCGTGGGAATACTTTGGAACAGATTTGTTTGTTAGTTGTTTATTTTGGCTCAGAAAGCTTGGGAGGCCAAATAAAATCATCAGCAGGTCTCCATTTGGGGAACCCTGCTGTGGTCTGTGTTCTTCAGTGGAGGCTGGTGAGGGGAAATGGCTCATAATAATGTCTGGAATGACGTAAATGGAATGGCATCACCTGGAAACCATGGAAACCATGCGTTTGATGTATTTGATACCATTCCACATATCCCGCTCCAGCCTTTACCACGAGCCCATCCTCCCCAATTAAGGCGCCACCAACCTCCTGTGGTGTGCTTACATATCTCCTCTCCTGTCCCCTCCTCTCCTCTATGCCTCCTCTCCTATCCTCTCCTGTCCTCGCCTCTCCTCTCCTGTCCTGGCCTCTCCTATCCCCTCCCTTTCTCCCTTCCTCACTTTCTATTCCTCTCCCTCCCCATTTCTTCTCCCTCACTCTCTCCCCTCTCTCTCTAGCTCTCTCTCACCTTCTCCCCGCTCTCTCTCCCTCTCTCCTCTCTCCCTGCTGTCTCTATCTCTCCCTCTCTACTCTCTCTCTATCTCTCCCTGCTCTCTCCATCTCTCCCCTCTCTTTCTCTCTCCCTCTCTCCTCATCTCTCCCTCTCTCCTCTCTCCCTGCTTTATCTATTAGTCACACAGAGGGAGCCATCCCTTTGACTTAAGCTCCATTGGTGAGGTGTTTATTAATTCACCAGGCTGATCTTCTATTAAAGCTGATGACCAGTGAGTGATGGGGGGTTTATTCATTCACCAGGCTGATCTTTGGGTTTCTCAGTCGATCATGCACGAATGCTTCAGGAGTGTGTGTGTGTGTGTGTTGTGTGTGTGTGTAGTGTGTGTGGTGTGGTGTGTGTGTGTGTGTGTGTGTGTGTGTTGTGTGTGTGTGTGTGTGTGTGTGTGTGTGTGTGTGTGTGTGTGTGTGTGGTGTGGTGTGTGTGTGTGGTGTGTGTGTGTGTGTGTGTGTGTGTGCGTGTGTACTAAATGAAACCTGTTTGCGTGTACGCGTTGCCTTGCCAAGTCACCACATAAACAAAGCCAACATACTCAATACATTTCCTGCCTAGATTCTTTCCTGATGCCCAACACTCACCCATGTTGTTCTCCAATAGTCATGGATAACATTCACGTGATATTTTGCTCCTATCAAGAAGGCTGCGTGCTTGGCGATCAGTAGTGCTCGGGAGAGAAGGGCCATAGTGGGACGGAAATTCGCATCTGTCTATACCCCTTCCTGTGTGGTCCTAGAGAGATTAACAATGTTTGGGTCGCAATGGCACCCTATTCCCTATAATAGCGCCCTTACTTTTTACCGAGGCCCAACAGCTCTGACCAAAAGTAATGCACTAGGACAGGGTCCTTTGGGTATGCATGGAATAACTCTCTCTCTGTCTAATGAATACTCTCTCTCTGTCTAGCTGAATATTCTCGCCCTGTCTAATGAAAACACTCTCTCTCTGTCTAATGAATATCTCTCCCTGTCTAATGATACTCTCTCCTGGTCTAATGGATACTCTCTCTCTGTCTAATGATCTCTCTCGCTCTGTCTAATGCATACTCTCTCTCTGTCTCAATGCATGTACTCTCTCTCTGGGCTATATGAATACTACCCTCTGTCATGAATTCTGTAATGAATACTTCTCTCCCTGTCTATGCATTATCAATCTCTCTGTTTAATGCATACTCTCTCTCTGTCTAATGGGATCACTGTCTAATCTACTCTCTCTCTGTCTAATGAATATTCTTGTCTAATGCTACTCTCTGTCTAATGCATTACTTCTCTCTCTGATTAATGAATACTACCTCTCTGTCTAATGAATATCTCTCTCTGTCTATGATATCTTCTCTGTTCTAATGAATACTCTCTCTCTGTCTAATGGAATACTACCTCTCGGTCTAATGAATATCTCTCTCTGTTATGATATCTTGCTATGACCTCTCTGCGTCTATGGAATACTTCCCTCTTCTGTCTAATGATACTCTTCTCCTGTCCTGAATCCTGTAATACTACCTCTCTGTTAATGAATACTCTTCTCTTTCTAATGAATACTCTCTCTCTGAGTGTGCATGCTTCTCTCTCTGTCTAATGACATACTCTCTCTCCTGTCTATGAAATACTCTTTCTCTCTCTCTGTCATATGAATACTCTCTCCTGTCTAATGAATACACCTCTCTCTGTCTATGAATACTCTTCTCTCTGTCTAATGATACTCCTGGCTCATGGACTCTCTGTCTAATTGATACTCTCTCTCTGTTAATGATATCTTGTTACAATCTCTCTCTGTTCTAATGATCCCTGTAGCATACTCTGCAATCTCTCTGTCTAATGAATACTCTCTCTCTGTCTAATGAATATCCCTGTCGATATCTGATCAAACTCTCTCTGTCTAATGAATACTACTCTCTGTCTAATGATACTCCCTGCTATGATCTCTCTCTGTCTAATGAATACCCTACTCTTCTAAATACTCTCTTCTGTCTAATGAATACTCTCTTCTGTCTATTGCAATACTCTCTCCTGTCTAATGAACTCCTCCTGTCTATGGCATACCTCTCGTAATGTACCTCTCTGTCTAATGAATACTAATCTCGTCTAATGAATACTCTCTCTCTTTCTAATGATACTCTCCCTGTCTAATGAATATCTTTCTATAATCTCCTCTGTCTATGAATAACTCTCTCTCTTGTCTAATGAATCTACTCTCTCTGTCTAATGATATCTATCCTTGTCAATGATACTCTCTCCCTGTCTAATGATCTACTCTCTCGGTCTAATGAATACCTCTCTCTCTGTCTAATGAATACTCTTCTCCTGTCTAATGAATACTTTCTCTTTCCTCCAATGAATACTCTCTCCCTGTTCTAATTGAATACTCTCTCTGTCTAATTGAATACCTCTCTTCTGTCTAATGAATACTCTCTCTCTGTCTAATGATACTCTCTTCTCTGTTAATGGAATACTCTCTCTCTGTCTAATGAATACTCTCTCCCTCCTGTCTAATGAATACTCTCTCTCTGTCTAATGAATACTCTCTCCCTATGTCTAATGAATACTCTCTCCCTGTCCAATCAATACTCTCTCCTGTCTAATGAATACTCTCTCTCTGTTCTTAATGAATACTCTCTCTCTGTCTAATGAATACTCTCTTACTGTCTAATGATTACTCTCTTCTCTGCTTCTAATGAATCTCTCTTCTGTCTAATGAATACCTCTCTCTGTCTAATGAATTACTCTCTCTCTGTCTAGATGAATACTCTCTCTCTGTCTAATGAATACACTCTCTCTGTTCTAATGATACTCTCTCTCTGTCTAATGAATACTCTCTCTCTGGTCTAATGCTAATTCGTTTGCAATACTACTCTCTCTGTCTAATGAATACTCTCTCTCTGTCTAATGAATACTCTCTTCCCTGTCATGAAATAACTCTCTCCCTGTCTAATGGAATACTACCTCTCTGTCTAATGAATACTACCTCTCTGTCTTAATGAATACTACCTCTCTGATTCTTTGTCTAATGAATACCCTCTATGATACCTTTCGTTAATGACTACCTTCTTCAGACCTCTTCTGTCTAATCATACTCTCTCACTGTCTAATGAATAACTCTCTCTGTCAATGAAATACTCTCTTCTGTCTAATGATGATCCTCGTTAATGAATACTCTCTTCCTGTCTAATGAATACTACGTCTCTTCTAATGAATACTCTCTCTCTGTCTAATGAATACTACCCTTCTGTCTAATGAATAACTCTCTGTCAGTTCTCTGTCTAATGATACCCTCGTCTGTTATCTTTCCTGTCATAATACTTCTTCTGAATACTCTTCTCCTGTCTAATGAAACTACCTCTTCTTGATTCCTCTTGTTTGAATACTCTCTCCTCTGTCTAATGAATACTCTCTCTCTGTCTATTGATACCTCTGTCTTCTCTTCCTGTTTATATCTCGTCCTTCAATGAATACTCTCTCCTGTCTAATGGATATACTCTCTCTTCTATGTACTCTCTCTTAATGAATACTCTCTCCTGTCTAATGAATCTCTCTCTCTGTCTAATGAATATCTCGATGCTCTCTCTGCTCTGTCTATGATACTCCTCTCTCTGGTCTAATGAACGTCTAGCTACTCTCTCCTGTCTAATGAATACTTCTTCTCTGTTCTAATGAATACTTCTCTCTCTGTCTATGAATACTCTCTCCTGTCTAATGAATATCTCTCGCCTGTCTAATGAATACTATCTCTTATGAATCTAACCCTGTCTAATGATACTCCTCTCGTCTATGATCTCTCTCTATGAATTCTCTCTCGCTTGTCTAGATGATATCTCTCCTGTCTCTAATGAATACTCTCTTCCTGTCTAATGAATATCTCTTTTTTAGATACCTCTCTGTCTAATATATCTCCTCTCTGTCGCATGATACTCTCTTCTTCTGTCTAATGGATACTCTCTCTCTGTCTAATGAATACTCTCTCTACCTGTCTAATGAAATACTTCCCTGTCCTGAATACTTCTCCTGTCCTTATACACTCTGTTAGATACTCTCTCTCTGTCTAATGAATACTCTTCGTCTGTCTAATGGATACCTCTCTCTGTCTAATGAAATACTCTCTCTCTGTTCTAATGAAATATTCTCTCTGTCTAATGGATACTCTCTCTCTGTCTATTGAACACTCTCTCTGTCTAATGCAACTCTCTCTCTGTCTTAATGAATACTCTCTGCTCTGTCATGAATACATCTCTCCCTGTCTAATGAATAATTCTCTCATCTGTCTAATGCAACTCTCTCTCTGTCTAATGAATAATCTTCTGTCATCCTTCTTAATGCATACTCTCTCCCGTGTCTAATGAATGTACTCTCTCTCTGTTCTAATGAATACTACTTCTCCTGGTCTAAATGGAACATACCTCTCTCTGTCTAATGAATACTCTTCCCTGTCTAATGAATTCTCTCTCTGTTCTAATGAATACTCTCTCTCTATGACATTGTTTAATGAATACTCTTTCCTCTGTCTAATGAAACTCTCTTCCTGTCTAAATGAATACTCTCCTTCCTAATACTTCTCGTTGTCTAATGATTATACCTTCTGTCTAATGAATACTCTCTCTTGTCTAATAGAATACTCTCTCTCTGTCTAATGAATACTCTCTCTCTGTCTAATGAATTATCTCTCTTCTCTGCTTGAATCTCTTCTCTGTCCATATGATTACTTCTCTCCCTGTTCTAATGAATAACTACTCTTCGTCTCAAGAATACTCTCTCTGCTGTCTAATGAATACTCTCTCTCTGTTCTAATGAATACTCTCTCTCTGTCTAATGAATACCTCTCCTCTGTCTAATGATACTTCTTCTCCCTGTCTAATGAATACTCTCTCTCTGTCTAATGAATACTCTCGTCTATAATACTCTGTCTAATGAATTATCTCCTGTCTCATACTCTCCTGGTCTAATGAATACTCTCTCTCTGTCTAATGAAATACTCTCTCCCTGTCTAATGAATACTTCTCTCTGTCTAATGCATACTCTCTCTCTGTCTAATGAATAATCTCCCTCTGTCTAATGAATACTCTCTCTCTGTCTAATGAATACTCTCCCTCCTAAAATCTCTCCTGTCTAATGAATACTCTCTCTCTGTCTAATGAATACTCTCTCCCTGTCTAATGAATATCTCTACTCTCTCTGTCTAATGAATACTCTCTCCCTGTCTAATGAATACTCTCTCTCTGTCTACTGAATACTCTCTCTCTGTCTAATGAATACTCTCTTCTCTGTCTAATGAATACGCTCTTCCTCTGTTCTAATGAATACTCTCTCCTGTCTAATGAATACTCTCTTCCTGTCTAATGAATACTCTCTCTCTTCTATGAATACTCTCCCTGTCTAATGAATACTCTCTCTCGGTCTAATGAATACTCTTCTCCTGTCTAATGAATACACTCTCTCTGTCTAATGAATACTATCTCTCTGTCTAATGAATACTCTTCTCTCTGTCTAATGAATACTCTCTCTCTTGTCTAATGAATACTGCTCTCTCTGTCTAATGCATACTCTCTCTCGTCTAAATGAATTACTCTCTCTCTGTCTAATGCCATACTCTCTTCCTGTCTAATGAATACTAACCTCTCGTCTAATGAAAACTTCTCCTCTGTCTAATGAATACTCTCTCCCTGCTTAATCTACCCCTCTAATGATTACCTCTAGTCTATCTACGCTTAGAAACTACCTTCTGTCTAAATGAATACTACCTCTCTGTTCTTAATGGAATTACTCTCTCCCTGTCTAATGAATCTCTCTCTGTCTAATGAATACTCCTCCCTGTCTAATAATACTTCCTTCCGGTCTAGATGAATACTCTCTTCCTGTCCAATAATAAGACATACCTCCCTGTCTAATGAAATACCTACCTCTCTGTCTAATGAATACTCTCTCTCTGTCTATAATTACCTACTCTCTCTGTCTAATGAAATACTACTCCCTCTGTCTAATTGAATACTCTCTCTCTCTCTAATGAATACTACTCGTCGTCTAATGAATACTCTCTCCTGTCTAATATACTCTACTCTCTCATGAATACTCTCGCTTGCTAATGAATACCTCTCTCCTGGTCAATGAATACTCTCTCCCTGATCATGATATTCGCGTCAATAACTACCTTTCTCTGTCTAATGAAACATCTCTCTCTGTCTAATGAATACTCTCTCTCTGTTTTTAATGAATACTCCTCTTCTCTTGTCTAATGAATACTCTCTCTCTGTCTAATGAATACTCTCCTCTCGTTCTAATGAAATACTCCTCTCTCTGTCTACATGAATACTCTCTCTCTGTCTAATGAATACACTCTCTCTGTCTAATAATGACATACTCTCTCTCTGCTAATGAATATCTTGTGTCTGCTCTCTCTCCTGTCTAAAAAAAAAAAATTGAATACTCTACTCTCTGTCCTATGATACTCTCTCTCTGTTCTAATCGCATACTCTCTCTCTTCGCTAATGAATACTCTCTCCTGTCTAATGAAGGTACCCTGCTAGATACTCTCTTCTGGTCTAATGAATACTACCTCTCTGTCTAATGAATACTCCTCCTCAATGAATTCTCTGCTCTGTCTAATGAATACTCTCTCCCTGTCTAATGAATACTCTCTTCCTGTCTAAAATACGCAAATGATACTCTCGTCCTTCTAATTGATACTACTCTCTTCATGATACTACTCTGTTATGAATACTCTCTTCTGTCTAATGAATACTCTCTCGCTGTCTAATGAACTTTCAGTCTGCGATACTCCCTCTGCTAATGAATACTCTCCTCCTCTGTCTAATGAATATCCCTCTGTCTCTTCTGTCTAATGAATACTCTCTCCCTGTCTAATGAATCTACCTCTCCTCTGTCTAATGAATACTCCTCTCTCTGTCTAATGAATAAGTCTCTTCTCTGTCTAATGAATGTACTCTCTCTCTGTCCTCTAATGAAATATTGCATGCTCTCTCCTGTCAATGATACTCCTTCTCTCTGCTTCTAATGAATACTCTCTCCCTGTCTAATGAATACTCTCTCTCGTCTAATGAATACTCTCTCCTCTGTCTAATGAATACTCTCTCTCTCTGTGTCTAATGAATTACTCTCTCTCTGTCTAATGCAATACTTCTCTCTCTGTCTAATGAATACTCTCTCTGTCTAATGAATACTCTCTCCCTGTCTAATTGGAATACTCTCTCCCTGTCCAATGAATACTCTCGTCTCGCTGTCTAATGAATACTACCTCTCTGTCTAATGAATACTCTCTCCTGTCTAATGAATTAACTCTGCTCTCTGGTCTAATGAATACTCTCTCTCTGTCTATAATGAATACTCTCTCTCTGTTCTAATGAATACTCTCTCCTGTCTAATGAATACTACCTCTCTGTCTAATGAATTACTCGGTCTCCCTGTTCTTAATGAATTACTCTCTCTCTGTCGTAATGAATACTTCTCTCTCTGTCTAATTGAATACTCATCTCCTCTGTGCTAATAATACTCTCTTCTCTGTCTAATGGAATACTCTCTCTCTGTCTAATGAAATACTCTCTCTCTCGATGGTCGTAATAATACTCTCTCTCTGTCTAATGCATACCTCTCTCTCTGTCTAATGCACTCTCTCTCTGTCGCAATGGCATACTCTCTCCCTGTCTAATGAATTACTACCTCTTCTGTCTAATGAAAACTCTCTCTCTGTCTAATGAATACTCTCTCCCTGTCTAATGAATACTCTCTCCCTGTCTAATGAATACTACCTCTCTGTCTAATGAATACTATCCTCTCTGTCTAATGAATACTACCTCTCTGTCTAAATGAATACTCTCTCCCTGTCTAATGAATTCTCTCTCTGTCTAATGAATACTCTCTCCCTGTTAATGAATACTCTCTTCCTGTTATGAATACTCTCTTTCCTGTCTTAATGAATACTCTCTTCCTGCTCTAATGAATACTACCTCTCTGTCTAATGAATACCTCTCTCTCTGTCTAATGAATACTCTCTCTCTTGATCTAATGAATACTCTCTCGTCTGTCTAATGGAATACTGCTCTCTCTCTGTCTAATGAATACTCGTCTCCCTGTCCAATGAAATTCTCTCTCCACTGTCTAATGAATACTACCTCTCTGTCTAATGAATACTCTCTCTCTGTCTAATGAATACTCTCTCTCTGTTAATGAATACTCTCTCTCTGTCTAATGAATTACTCTCTCTCTGTCTAATGAATACTCTCTACCCTGTCTGAATGAATACTCATCTCTCTGTCTAATGAATACTCTCTCCCTGTCTAATGAATTATCTCTCCCTGTCTAATGAATTACTCTCTCTCATGTCTAATGAATCTCTCTCCCTGGTCTAATGAATACTCTTCTCTCTGTCTAATGCCATACTCTCTCTCTGTCTAATGAATAATCTCTCTCTGTCTAATGCAATACTCTCTCTCTGTCTAATGAACTACTCTCTCCCTGGTCTAATGAATACTCTCTCTCTGTCTAATGAATACTCTCTCCCTGTCTAATGAAATACTCTCTCTCTGTCTAATGAATACTCTCTCCCTGTCTAATGAATACTCTCTCTTCTGTCTATGAATACTCTCTCTCTGTCTAATGAAATACTCTCTCTCTGTCTAATGAATACTCTTCTCCCTGTCTAATGAATACTCCTCTCCCTGTCTAATGAATACTCTCTTCGCTGTCTAATGAATACTCGTCTCTGTCTAATGAATACTCTCTCCCTGTCTAGATGAAATACTCTCTCCCTGTCTTAATGAATACTCTCTCTCTGTCTAATGAATTTACTCTCTCTCTGTCTAATGAATACTATCTCCCTGTCTAATGAAATACTCTCTCCTGTCTAATGAATACTCGTCTTCATTCTCTGGTCTTCTAATGAAATACTCTCTCCCTGTCTAATGAATAACTCTCTCTCTGGTCTAATGAATACTCTCTCTAAGTTTCTAATGAATACTCTCTCCCTGTCTAATGAATACTCGGGCTCCCTGTCAATGAATACTACCTCTCTGTCTAATGAATTGACTGCTCTCCACTGTCTAATGAAATACTCTCTCCCTGTCTAATGAATACTCATCTCCCGTGTCAATGAATCTCTCTTCCCTGTTCTAATGAATACTCTCTCCTGTCTAATGTATCTCGTCTCTCCCTGTCCTAATGAATACTCTCTCTCGCCTTTGTCTAATGATACTCTCTCCTGTCTAATGAATACTTCTCTCCTGTCTAATTGAATATCTCTCTCTCTGTCTAATGAAATACTCTCTCCTCCCTGTCTTAATGAAATACTCTCTCTCTGTCTAATGATACTCTCTCCCTGTCTAATGAATAATACTCTATCCCTGTCTAATGAATACTCTCTCCCTGTCAATGAATACTCTTCTCCCTGTCTAATGAATACTCTCTCTCTGTCTAATGAATACTCTTTCTCGTTGTCTAATGAATACTCTTCCCTGCTCTAAGAATACTCTCTCCCTGTCTAATGAATATCTCTCGTCTAACGATACCTCCTGTCTAATGAATACTCTCTCTCTGTCTAATGCATACCCTCTTACTAGAATACTCTCTTCTGTCTAATGAAGTACTCTCTCTCTGTCTAATGAATTACTCTCTCCCTGTCAAGAATTCCTCTGTCTAATATACCCTCCTGTCATAATACTCTTCTCTCGTCTAATGAATATCTCTCCTGTCGAATCTCTCTCTAAATGATATCTCTCTCTGTCTATGAATACTCTCTCTCTGTCTAATAGATACTCTCTCCCGGTCTAATGAATACTCTCTCCCTGTCAATGAATACATCTTT